>NC_057811.1:235462793-235475181 GCF_018294505.1 Triticum aestivum | reverse complement strand
ACGATCTGGGCTGTTTCCCTCTCGACTTTGGATCTTAGCACCCAATCAGTCTGTCTGTACTAAGGATGACGGCCTGTATTCGGAGTTTCCCTGGGGTTGGTAAAGCGAAATGGGGGCCACCCTAGCCCATTGAGTGCTCTACCTCGGGCCATCGACATCATACGCTCTACTGAAATAGATTTCGCGGAAAACCAGCTATATCCGATCTTGGTTGGCCTTTCACCCCTAGCCACAAGTCATCCCCGTATTTTGCCACATACGTGGGTTCGGTCCTCCAAGGCCTGTTAGAGCTCTCTTCAACCTGCTCATGGCTAGATCGATCGGTTTCGGGTCAAATAGGAAGAACGTAAATCTTCCACCTCTGGAAAGCGCCTACACCTAATGGCTTAAGCCGCTATTCCCATTTCCTCGCTGACCCATCATGCGAAAGGTACGCCGTTAGAGTGAGTGCGCCCGCGCTTCGCTCCTTCGACTGATTGTTCGCATCGGATCTCAGGTTCTCTATTGCACTCCCCGATTGGGGTTCTTTTCACCTTTCCCTCACGGTACTTGTACGCTATCGGTCATTGAGGAATACTTAGGCTTAGAGGGTGGTCCCCCTTTCTCGCGTAAAAGCGATCTTTCGATGAGATGATAACTATCGATTTGGTGGAGACGACTTTGACGATCCGACTACAAACGTGCACGACGTTGCGCCTTATCAATCGCTAAACCAATCTCCTGAGGTTACTGACGATGCCGGAAGCACGATCAGCCTGACCACGAAGGTCTATTCCTGCAAGAAATCGAAGAACGAGCAAGAATATGATAATGCAATATGAATATTGCGAATATATATGAAGTATTGATAGTGGTGGGAATCCGTAAGCGGTCTTGGTCTGGTCGTTGGACACAAACGAAGTACACGAAGTTGCAATGGCTAACTTTTAACTAAACAAATTCCAAGGAAAAAGCTACTAGATGGATCTACTTATATAGGAGCAAGGGGTGGCAGCCAAGGAGGTGGGAGGACGTCCCAAGGCAGCCTAAAACCAACCCTAGGTCGTACAAGGCTCATGGGCCCAAGTGGAGGTGATGCAACACCTTTGGACTTGTAGTTTGACTCGGATTCTGGTGCAACGTCAGATTGTTTCGACCATAACTCAATGCTCCGGACGAATTTAAAGGTGAATCCAATTGGGTTGGAAAGAGAACGAAATCTAGTTTCCAACAAAAAAAGAATCACCCAATTCGGAGTCCGTATGAAAAAGTTGTTGGCGTTTTAAGTCAGGTATGTCTGTGCAGTCCGAATCTGAATCCAGAACGTGAGAGACTTGGACTCTATCTTCTCTTAGCCCAAAAGTGACGTGAGAGGACTTTTTGAACAGAACCTAAACTTCTCCTTTTGCCTTATCTTCATATGTGGATTGTACAAATGTCCCATACACCTGCAATTAGACAAAAGGATGAATAGATCTAACTTTTTGTGGCTTTTTCTTGGACAATAGGTAAGAAAATAAATCTAATCTAGGGGAAACTGGAAATTCTCACCGAGCAACCTGAAAACTGATACCACTTGATAGGGGCGAGGGTGTCCCGATCTTTCGATGAGATGATAACTATTGATTTGGTGGAGACGACTTTGACGATCCGACTAGGAATGTGCACGACGTTGCGCCTTATCAATCGCTAAACCAATCTCCTGAGGTTACTGACGATGCCGGAAGCACGATCAGCCTGACCACGAAGGTCTATTCCTGCAAGCAATCGAAGAACGAGCAAGAATATGATAATGCAATCTGAATATTGCGAATATATATGAAGTATTGATAGTGGTGGGAATCCGTAAGCGGTCTTGGTCTGGTCGTTGGACACAAACGAAGTACACGAAGTTGCAATGGCTAACTTTTAACTAAACAAATTCCAAGGAAAAAGCTACTAGATGGATCTACTTATATAGGAGCAAGGGGTGGCGGCCAAGGAGGTGGGAGGACGTCCCAAGGCAGCCTAAAACCAACCCTAGGTCGTACAAGGCTCATGGGCCCAAGTGGAGGTGATGCAACACCTTTGGACTTGTAGTTTGACTCGGATTCTGGTGCAACGTCAGATTGTTTCGACCATAACTCAATGCTCCGGACGAATTTAAAGGTGAATCCAATTGTGTTGGAAAGATCACGAAATCTAGTTTCCAACAAAAAAAGAATCACCCAATTCGGAGTTCGTATGAAAAAGTTGTTGGCGTTTTGAGTCAGGTATGTCTGTGCAGTCCGAATCTGAATCCAGAACGTGAGAGACTTGGACTCTATCTTCTCTTGGGCCAAAAGTGACGTGAGAGAACTTTTTGAACAGCAAGTAAACATCTCTTTCTCCCTTATCTTCATATGTGGATTGCACAAATGTCTCATACACCTGCAATTAGACAAAACACAAAAGTGTGTGAAGTATTTTTGTTCTGTATAACATAAATAGATTATTGAATAGTTTGCACTAGAAATCACCTGACAAATATGCATATATGCAATATTTTTGGTCGTATCAAAGGTAGTCATGTCCTCATCATCCTCCCCTTCTTGAAAACAAAGCCGTCCTCGGCGTTGCTTAATCTGAAATGTGGCTAACAAAAGAGACAAGGTGTACATGTTGTAGTGACAGGCAACCAGCGGTGTCAAATAACTCCAAAGATTGAGTAAAGCGATTGCCAGGGGAACGTACGTATACACGGTGTAGAAATATGTGGAGCTGGGTTGGCTATATATGGTAGCAAAATATTAGCAATAATCAATTCAGAGATGCAATGTTGAATAAACGCTCAACGACGGTACTGTGCTGGTCCTAGGCTAGACCGGACTAGAGACGCGAGCCTAGAACACTAATGAGGTCACGGCGTAGCACAACTAGCATCAATGAAGGATACTAAGTAGCTCTGGACAGCAAGATATAAGTGAAGATCACAACGGCAGTAAAGATAATGATGAAAAACAACTGCCAAGCAGGATATACAACAACTCTCTCCAACTTTCCTCTTGAAAAGTTTGTGCCAATTTTCTGATAATTTTTTTCAAAGAATGCTACTAACTCAAGCTTTCCAATGCAAAAAGAATCACTCAATTCCGAGTTGATATGAGGAGTCAAAGAATTCTGAAACTGGCTTGAAAAACTGGAATAAGCTGTGTCCGCGAACTTCGGAGGGCAAAAAGACCTATTTAGAAGACGATTTTGAGGTGTCAAATATTGAAGTAGTCTCTGCAACTATTTAGATGCGGCTCGTCGCTAGCTCTCATTTGAGTACTCGCGGAGTCAAAACGGACTTCGTATGAGGAAGTTATGCCTGTTTTACTAAACAGTGCACAAAACAGATTCCAATCCGAATTCAACTACGAGATCGAGTCTAGATAGATCCGAATTTTGTTTTTTTTTC
This sequence comes from Triticum aestivum, assembly GCF_018294505.1. Taxonomy (NCBI): domain Eukaryota; kingdom Viridiplantae; phylum Streptophyta; class Magnoliopsida; order Poales; family Poaceae; genus Triticum; species Triticum aestivum. The sequence continues at coordinate 235,471,784 of NC_057811.1, read as the reverse complement.
TTCTCTCTTTTTTTTTCCTCACACTTTTTTTTTCTTTCTCTTTTTTTTTCTCTGTCTTTTTTTTCTATCCCTCTTTCCAAGACAAACTAGATAAGATGCAGATTGGATCAAGCGAAGATGTGAACGACCTCAACTATGATTGCGACAATGAAATATGGGTAGCACGTGGTGGAATTTGATGGATGGTGTGGTGGACAGCAGAAGGGATAACGATGCAGCGGCGACGTGACTAATGTGAACAGAACTCGAAACTCTAAACGAACTAGACCCTAAGACCAGCAACTCGACACGACGATGCAACCGATAATTCAATAATGCAAACAATGAATAGAAAATTGCAAAGGCTCAGACTGGCTTGGACAAAAGGATGAATAGATCTAACTTTTTTGTGGCTTTTTCTTGGACAATAGGTAAGAAAATAAATCTAATCTAGGGGAAACTGGAAATTCTCACCGAGCAACCTGAAAACTGATACCACTTGATAGGGGCGAGGGTGTCCCGATCTTTCGATGAGATGATAACTATCGATTTGGTGGAGACGACTTTGACGATCCGACTACAAACGTGCACGACGTTGCGCCTTATCAATCGCTAAACCAATCTCCTGAGGTTACTGACGATGCCGGAAGCACGATCAGCCTGACCACGAAGGTCTATTCCTGCAAGCAATCGAAGAACGAGCAAGAATATGATAATGCAATCTGAATATTGCGAATATATATGAAGTATTGATAGTGGTGGGAATCCGTAAGCGGTCTTGGTCTGGTCGTTGGACACAAACGAAGTACACGAAGTTGCAATGGCTAACTTTTAACTAAACAAATTCCATGGAAAAAGCTACTAGATGGATCTACTTATATAGGAGCAAGGGGTGGCGGCCAAGGAGGTGGGAGGACGTCCCAAGGCAGCCTAAAACCAACCCTAGGTCGTACAAGGCTCATGGGCCCAAGTGGAGGTGATGCAACACCTTTGGACTTGTAGTTTGACTCGGATTCTGGTGCAACGTCAGATTGTTTCGACCATAACTCAATGCTCCGGACGAATTTAAAGGTGAATCCAATTGGGTTGGGAAGAGCACGAAATCTAGTTTCCAACAAAAAAAGAATCACCCAATTCGGAGTCCGTATGAAAAAGTTGTTGGCGTTTTGAGTCAGGTATGTCTGTGCAGTCCGAATCTGAATCCAGAACGTGAGAGACTTGGACTCTATCTTCTCTTGGCCGAAAAGTGACGTGAGAGGAATTTTTGAACAGAACCTAAACTTCTCCTTTTGCCTTATCTTCATATGTGGATTGTACAAATGTCCCATACACCTGCAATTAGACAAAAGGATGAATAGATCTAACTTTTTTGTGGCTTTTTCTTGGACAATAGGTAAGAAAATAAATCTAATCTAGGGGAAACTGGAAATTCTCACCGAGCAACCTGAAAACTGATACCACTTGATAGGGGCGAGGGTGTCCCGATCTTTCGATGAGATGATAACTATCGATTTGGTGGAGACGACTTTGACGATCCGACTACAAACGTGCACGACGTTGCGCCTTATCAATCGCTAAACCAATCTCCTGAGGTTACTGACGATGCCGGAAGCACGATCAGCCTGACCACGAAGGTCTATTCCTGCAAGCAATCGAAGAACGAGCAAGAATATGATAATGCAATATGAATATTGCGAATATATATGAAGTATTGATAGTGGTGTGAATCCGTAAGCGGTCTTGGTCTGGTCATTGGACACAAACGAAGTACACGAAGTTGCAATGGCTAACTTTTAACTAAACAAATTCCAAGGAAAAAGCTACTAGATGGATCTACTTATATAGGAGCAAGGGGTGGCGGCCTAGGAGGTGGGAGGACGTCCCAAGGCAGCCTAAAACCAACCCTAGGTCGTACAAGGCTCATGGGCCCAAGTGGAGGTGATGCAACACCTTTGGACTTGTAGTTTGACTCGGATTCTGGTGCAACGTCAGATTGTTTCGACCATAACTCAATGCTCCGGACGAATTTAAAGGTGAATCCAATTGGGTTGGAAAGAGAACGAAATCTAGTTTCCAACAAAAAAAGAATCACCCAATTCGGAGTCCGTATGAAAAAGTTGTTGGCGTTTTAAGTCAGGTATGTCTGTGCAGTCCAAATCTGAATCCAGAACGTGAGAGACTTGGACTCTATCTTCTCTTAGCCCAAAAGTGACGTGAGAGGACTTTTTGAACAGAACCTAAACTTCTCCTTTTGCCTTATCTTCATATGTGGATTGTACAAATGTCCCATACACCTGCAATTAGACAAAAGGATGAATAGATCTAACTTTTTTGTGGCTTTTTCTTGGACAATAGGTAAGAAAATAAATCTAATCTAGGGGAAACTGGAAATTCTCACCGAGCAACCTGAAAACTGATACCACTTGATAGGGGCGAGGGTGTCCCGATCTTTCGATGAGATGATAACTATCGATTTGGTGGAGACGACTTTGACGATCCGACTACAAACGTGCACGACGTTGCGCCTTATCAATCGCTAAACCAATCTCCTGAGGTTACTGACGATGCCGGAAGCACGATCAGCCTGACCACGAAGGTCTATTCCTGCAAGCAATCGAAGAACGAGCAAGAATATGATAATGCAATCTGAATATTGCGAATATATATGAAGTATTGATAGTGGTGGGAATCCGTAAGCGGTCTTGGTCTGGTCGTTGGACACAAACGAAGTACACGAAGTTGCAATGGCTAACTTTTAACTAAACAAATTCCAAGGAAAAAGCTACTAGATGGATCTACTTATATAGGAGCAATGGGTGGCGGCCAAGGAGGTGGGAGGACGTCCCAAGGCAGCCTAAAACCAACCCTAGGTCGTACAAGGCTCATGGGCCCAAGTGGAGGTGATGCAACACCTTTGGACTTGTAGTTTGACTCGGATTCTGGTGCAACGTCAGATTGTTTAGACCATAACTCAATGCTCCGGACGAATTTAAAGGTGAATCCAATTGGGTTGGAAAGAGAACGAAATCTAGTTTCCAACAAAAAAAGAATCACCCAATTCGGAGTCCGTATGAAAAAGTTGTTGGCGTTTTGAGTCAGGTATGTCTGTGCAGTCCGAATCTGAATCCAGAACGTGAGAGACTTGGACTCTATCTTCTCTTGGCCGAAATGTGACGTGAAAGGACTTTTTGAACAGAACCTAAACTTCTCCTTTTGCCTTATCTTCATATGTGGATTGTACAAATGTCCCATACACCTGCAATTAGACAAAAGGATGAATAGATCTAACTTTTTTGTGGCTTTTTCTTGGACAATAGGTAAGAAAATAAATCTAATCTAGGGGAAACTGGAAATTCTCACCGAGCAACCTGAAAACTGATACCACTTGATAGGGGCGAGGGTGTCCCGATCTTTCGATGAGATGATAACTATCGATTTGGTGGAGACGACTTTGACGATCCGACTAGAAACGTGCACGACGTTGCGCCTTATCAATCGCTAAACCAATCTCCTGAGGTTACTGACGATGCCGGAAGCACGATCAGCCTGACCACGAAGGTCTATTCCTGCAAGCAATCGAAGAACGAGCAAGAATATGATAATGCAATCTGAATATTGCGAATATATATGAAGTATTGATAGTGGTGGGAATCCGTAAGCGGTCTTGGTCTGGTCGTTGGACACAAACGAAGTACACAAAGTTGCAATGGCTAACTTTTAACTAAACAAATTCCAAGGAAAAAGATACTAGATGGATCTACTTATATAGGAGCAAGGGGTGGCGGCCAAGGAGGTGGGAGGACGTCCCAAGGCAGCCTAAAACCAACCCTAGGTCGTACAAGGCTCATGGGCCCAAGTGGAGGTGATGCAACACCTTTGGACTTGTAGTTTGACTCGGATTCTGGTGCAACGTCAGATTGTTTCGACCATAACTCAATGCTCCGGACGAATTTAAAGGTGAATCCAATTGGATTGGAAAGAGCACGAAATCTAGTTTCCAACAAAAAAAGAATCACCCAATTCGGAGTCCGTATGAAAAAGTTGTTGGCGTTTTGAGTCAGGTATGTCTGTGCAGTCCGAATCTGAATCCAGAACGTGAGAGACTTGAACTCTATCTTCTCTTGGCCCAAAAGTGACGTGAGAGGACTTTTTGAACAGAACCTAAACTTCTCCTTTTGCCTTATCTTCATATGTGGATTGTACAAATGTCCCATACACCTGCAATTAGACAAAAGGATGAATAGATCTAACTTTTTTGTGGCTTTTTCTTGGACAATAGGTCAGAAAATAAATCTAATCTAGGGGAAACTGGAAATTCTCATCGAGCAACCTGAAAACTGATACCACTTGATAGGGGCGAGGGTGTCCCGATCTTTCGATGAGATGATAACTATCGATTTGGTGGAGACGACTTTGACGATCCGACTACAAACGTGCACGACGTTGCGCCTTATCAATCGCTAAACCAATCTCCTGAGGTTACTGACGATGCCGGAAGCACGATCAGCCTGACCACGAAGGTCTATTCCTGCAAGCAATCGAAGAACGAGCAAGAATATGATAATGCAATATGAATATTGCGAATATATATGAAGTATTGATAGTGGTGGGAATCCGTAAGCGGTCTTGGTCTGGTCATTGGACACAAACGAAGTACACGAAGTTGCAATGGCTAACTTTTAACTTAACAAATTCCAAGGAAAAAGCTACTAGATGGATCTACTTATGTAGGAGCAAGGGGTGGCGGCCTAGGAGGTGGGAGGACGTCCCAAGGCAGTCTAAAACCAACCCTAGGTCGTACAAGGTTCATGGGCCCAAGTGGAGGTGATGCAACACCTTTGGACTTGTAGTTTGACTCGGATTCTGGTGCAACGTCAGATTGTTTCGACCATAACTCAATGCTCCGGACGAATTTAAAGGTGAATCCAATTGGGTTGGAAAGAGAACGAAATCTAGTTTCCAACAAAAAAAGAATCACCCAATTCGGAGTCCGTATGAAAAAGTTGTTGGCGTTTTAAGTCAGGTATGTCTGTGCAGTCCGAATCTGAATCCAGAACGTGAGAAACTTGGACTCTATCTTCTCTTAGCCCAAAAGTGACGTGAGAGGACTTTTTGAACAGAACCTAAACTTCTCCTTTTGCCTTATCTTCATATGTGGATTGTACAAATGTCCCATACACCTGCAATTAGACAAAAGGATGAATAGATCTAACTTTTTTGTGGCTTTTTCTTGGACAATAGGTAAGAAAATAAATCTAATCTAGGGGAAACTGGAAATTCTCACCGAGCAACCTGAAAACTGATACCACTTGATAGGGGCGAGGGTGTCCCGATCTTTCGATGAGATGATAACTATCGATTTGGTGGAGACGACTTTGACGATCCGACTACAAACGTGCACGACGTTGCGCCTTATCAATCGCTAAACCAATCTCCTGAGGTTACTGACGATGCCGGAAGCACGATCAGCCTGACCACGAAGGTCTATTCCTGCAAGCAATCGAAGAACGAGCAAGAATATGATAATGCAATCTGAATATTGCGAATATATATGAAGTATTGATAGTGGTGGGGATCCGTAAGCGGTCTTGGTCTGGTCGTTGGACACAAACGAAGTACACGAAGTTGCAATGGCTAACTTTTAACTAAACAAATCCCCAGGAAAAAGCTACTAGATGGATCTACTTATATAGGAGCAAGGGGTGGCGGCCAAGGAGGTGGGAGGACGTCCCAAGGCAGCCTAAAACCAACCCTAGGTCGTACAAGGCTCATGGGCCCAAGTGGAGGTGATGCAACACCTTTGGACTTGTAGTTTGACTCGGATTCTGGTGCAACGTCAGATTGTTTCGACCATAACTCAATGCTCCGGACGAATTTAAAGGTGAATCCAATTGGGTTGGAAAGAGAACGAAATCTAGTTTCCAACAAAAAAAGAATCACCCAATTCGGAGTCCGTATGAAAAAGTTGTTGGCGTTTTAAGTCAGGTATGTCTGTGCAGTCCGAATCTGAATCCAGAACGTGAGAGACTTGGACTCTATCTTCTCTTAGCCCAAAAGTGACGTGAGAGGACTTTTTGAACAGAACCTAAACTTCTCCTTTTGCCTTATCTTCATATGTGGATTGTACAAATGTCCCATACACCTGCAATTAGACAAAAGGATGAATAGATCTAACTTTTTGTGGCTTTTTCTTGGACAATAGGTAAGAAAATAAATCTAATCTAGGGGAAACTGGAAATTCTCACCGAGCAACCTGAAAACTGATACCACTTGATAGGGGCGAGGGTGTCCCGATCTTTCGATGAGATGATAACTATTGATTTGGTGGAGACGACTTTGACGATCCGACTAGGAATGTGCACGACGTTGCGCCTTATCAATCGCTAAACCAATCTCCTGAGGTTACTGACGATGCCGGAAGCACGATCAGCCTGACCACGAAGGTCTATTCCTGCAAGCAATCGAAGAACGAGCAAGAATATGATAATGCAATCTGAATATTGCGAATATATATGAAGTATTGATAGTGGTGGGAATCCGTAAGCGGTCTTGGTCTGGTCGTTGGACACAAACGAAGTACACGAAGTTGCAATGGCTAACTTTTAACTAAACAAATTCCAAGGAAAAAGCTACTAGATGGATCTACTTATATAGGAGCAAGGGGTGGCGGCCAAGGAGGTGGGAGGACGTCCCAAGGCAGCCTAAAACCAACCCTAGGTCGTACAAGGCTCATGGGCCCAAGTGGAGGTGATGCAACACCTTTGGACTTGTAGTTTGACTCGGATTCTGGTGCAACGTCAGATTGTTTAGACCATAACTCAATGCTCCGGACGAATTTAAAGGTGAATCCAATTCGGAGTCCGTATGAAAAAGTTGTTGGCGTTTTAAGTCAGGTATGTCTGTGCAGTCCGAATCTGAATCCAGAACGTGAGAGACTTGGACTCTATCTTCTCTTAGCCCAAAAGTGACGTGAGAGGACTTTTTGAACAGAACCTAAACTTCTCCTTTTGCCTTATCTTCATATGTGGATTGTACAAATGTCCCATACACCTGCACTTAGACAAAAGGATGAATAGATCTAACTTTTTTGTGGCTTTTTCTTGGACAATAGGTAAGAAAATAAATCTAATCTAGGGGAAACTGGAAATTCTCACCGAGCAACCTGAAAACTGATACCACTTGATAGGGGCGAGGGTGTCCCGATCTTTCGATGAGATGATAACTATCGATTTGGTGGAGACGACTTTGACGATCCGACTAGAAACGTGCACGACGTTGCACCTTATCAATCGCTAAACCAATCTCCTGAGGTTACTGACGATGCCGGAAGCACGATCAGCCTGACCACGAAGGTCTATTCCTGCAAGCAATCGAAGAACGAGCAAGAATATGATAATGCAATCTGAATATTGCGAATATATATGAAGTATTGATAGTGGTGGGAATCCGTAAGCGGTCTTGGTCTGGTCATTGGACACAAACGAAGTACACGAAGTTGCAATGGCTAACTTTTAACTAAACAAATTCCAAGGAAAAAGCTACTAGATGGATCTACTTATATAGGAGCAAGGGGTGGCGGCCTAAGAGGTGGGAGGACGTCCCAAGGCAGCCTAAAACCAACCCTAGGTCGTACAAGGCTCATGGGCCCAAGTGGAGGTGATGCAACACCTTTGGACTTGTAGTTTGACTCGGATTCTGGTGCAACGTCAGATTGTTTCGACCATAACTCAATGCTCCGGACGAATTTAAAGGTGAATCCAATTGGATTGGAAAGAGCACGAAATCTAGTTTCCAACAAAAAAAGAATCACCCAATTCGGAGTCCGTATGAAAAAGTTGTTGACGTTTTGAGTCAGGTATGTCTTTGCAGTCCGAATCTGAATCCAGAACGTGAGAGACTTGAACTCTATCTTCTCTTGGCCCAAAAGTGACGTGAGAGGACTTTTTGAACAGAACCTAAACTTCTCCTTTTGCCTTATCTTCATATGTGGATTGTACAAATGTCCCATACACCTGCAATTAGACAAAAGGATGAATAGATCTAACTTTTTTGTGGCTTTTTCTTGGACAATAGGTCAGAAAATAAATCTAATCTAGGGGAAACTGGAAATTCTCACCGAGCAACCTGAAAACTGATACCACTTGATAGGGGCGAGGGTGTCCCGATCTTTCGATGAGATGATAACTATCGATTTGGTGGAGACGACTTTGACGATCCGACTACAAACGTGCACGACGTTGCGCCTTATCAATCGCTAAACCAATCTCCTGAGGTTACTGACGATGCCGGAAGCACGATCAGCCTGACCACGAAGGTCTATTCCTGCAAGCAATCGAAGAACGAGCAAGAATATGATAATGCAATCTGAATATTGCGAATATATATGAAGTATTGATAGTGGTGGGAATCCGTAAGCGGTCTTGGTCTGGTCGTTGGACACAAACGAAGTACACGAAGTTGCAATGGCTAACTTTTAACTAAACAAATTCCAAGCAAAAAACTACTAGATGGATCTACTTATATAGGAGCAAGGGGTGGCGGCCAAGGAGGTGGGAGGACGTCCCAAGGCAGCCTAAAACCAACCCTAGGTCGTACAAGGCTCATGGGCCCAAGTGGAGGTGATGCAACACCTTTGGACTTGTAGTTTGACTCGGATTCTGGTGCAACGTCAGATTGTTTCGACCATAACTCAATGCTCCGGACGAATTTAAAGGTGAATCCAATTGGGTTGGAAAGAGAACGAAATCTAGTTTCCAACAAAAAAAGAATCACCCAATTCGGAGTCCGTATGAAAAAGTTGTTGGCGTTTTAAGTCAGGTATGTCTGTGCAGTCCGAATCTGAATCCAGAACGTGAGAGACTTGGACTCTATCTTCTCTTAGCCCAAAAGTGACGTGAGAGGACTTTTTGAACAGAACCTAAACTTCTCCTTTTGCCTTATCTTCATATGTGGATTGTACAAATGTCCCATACACCTGCAATTAGACAAAAGGATGAATAGATCTAACTTTTT
>NC_057811.1:235364686-235462098 GCF_018294505.1 Triticum aestivum | reverse complement strand
GAATATTGCGAATATATATGAAGTATTGATAGTGGTGGGAATCCGTAAGCGGTCTTGGTCTGGTCGTTGGACACAAACGAAGTACACGAAGTTGCAATGGCTAACTTTTAACTAAACAAATTCCAAGGAAAAAGCTACTAGATGGATCTACTTATATAGGAGCAAGGGGTGGCGGCCAAGGAGGTGGGAGGACGTCCCAAGGCAGCCTAAAACCAACCCTAGGTCGTACAAGGCTCATGGGCCCAAGTGGAGGTGATGCAACACCTTTGGACTTGTAGTTTGACTCGGATTCTGGTGCAACGTCAGATTGTTTCGACCATAACTCAATGCTCCGGACGAATTTAAAGGTGAATCCAATTGGGTTGGAAAGAGAACGAAATCTAGTTTCCAACAAAAAAAGAATCACCCAATTCGGAGTCCGTATGAAAAAGTTGTTGGCGTTTTGAGTCAGGTATGTCTGTGCAGTCCGAATCTGAATCCAGAACGTGAGAGACTTGGACTCTATCTTCTCTTGGCCCAAAAGTGACGTGAGAGGACTTTTTGAACAGAACCTAAACTTCTCCTTTTGCCTTATCTTCATATGTGGATTGTACAAATGTCCCATACACCTGCAATTAGACAAAACACAAAAGTGTGTGAAGTATTTTTGTTCTGGATAACATAAATAGATTATTGAATAGTTTGCACTAGAAATCACCTGACAAATATGCATGTATGCAATATTTTTGGTCGTATCCAAGGTAGTCATGTCCTCATCAGCGCCTCGACAACCTCGCCATCGACATACACCACTCCGAAGCAAGGAAAAGGGACTACATCGACACAAAGTTGGGCGAGCTAAAGGATCAACTACGAGACATGGTGGCCGAGTACAAGTCTTCTTCGCCTTCATCATCCTCAAGGCGGCGGCGAGCAAGTCAATCATCTTCGGAGCGCCCATGCGATACAAGCGCAAGTCGTCCACGTCCACATCTACATGGCGATCACCATCACGTTCGTGATCCACATCGTCATGAAGGGCAAGTCACCTCCAAGCATCATGTGCACGACGACGACGACTAATGCCATCGAGCTCAAGCACGACAACGCCATCACCATCAATGTGAAGATGCTCCACAAGCGCAAATGTACAAGTCCCAACAAGCTCTACTTCACGCCAAGTCCAAGCTTTATGAGCACAAGAGAAGACCGCGAGACGAGCACCACCAAGCCGAAGCTACGGCTACCACCACCACTTCGGCATCTTCGCCAAGTGTTCTCAAGGCATCTTCGCCTTTGGACGTACGGCATCTTCGCCTACTTACCGTGAGTTCGCCTACATCGACATCTTCAACAACAAGGCGACCACCTACGATCGAGGGCGACACTTCCATCTTCGGAAGCCCCTCAAGGAAGATGGTCGAGCATGGGAAATTCCCTTCGGTCATGGAGACGAGCTACGAGGTGCCACATCATATGGGCCTCCAACAACAAGACGACGACAAGACGGTCAAGCAAGGGCCATCCCCTTCGACCACGGCGACAAGCACGAACCTCTTCAACAACATGAAGACGGCGCCCATAAAGGACTCATACTCCGAGTCACGCTACGAGACCGCAAATGAGACCTTATCTTTGGTCTTGGAGGAGAGTGATGATGTGCCATCTTTGGCCTTCATCCACGGCTACGATTGCGACATGATTGAGCATGGAGACATTTGCACCAACATCTCTCCGACACCCACATATGTGCCCCAATTCCCATGTGAGGAGAGCCACCCCACCATGAGAGATATGAGTGACTCCACCATATGTGACATTGAGTGCATTTCCTATGAGAGGATGAGTGTGACCACCACTAGCCCCACACTTGAGAGCATGCCACACATCCTATGTGAGGTTGAGAGCCATTTGAGTGACTCCACCAACCATATGAGTGAGAGCATCATACTGGGAGTGAGTGAGCCACAACACTTAGTGAGTGAGGTACTTGACACGGCACGTGAGGCCACTATGATTTCTAATGACTTAACCTCTACTCCGAGTGTATTTTCTTCTTTGGTGCTAGGTCTCCTACATGACGACATGCCTATCCTCGACGAGTCCATACCTCCAATGGAAAAACCGATGTCCATGGTGGACGATGATGAACCCCCCACCTGGTACCATCTAGTTGCAACCTCAGCTACAACACATGAGCTGATAGAGGCAAAGGTGTCCCGTCTTTCGGTGAGATGATGAATATCGCTTTGATGGAAGTCGACTTTGACGATCCGACTACGAACGTGCGAGGACGTCGCGCCTTAGCAATCGCTAAACCAACTCCGAGAGGTTATCGACCACGCCGGAGCACGATCAACCTGACCACGAGGGTCTGTTTCCTGCGAGCAAACGAAGAACAGGCAAGAAACTGAGATTGCAATCTGGATATTGCGAATATAAGATGAAAGCTTTATTGATCAAGGTGGGGTTCTGTGACGCCTTTGTCTGGTCGCTGAACACAAACGAAGTACGCGAAGTTGCAGCTATGGCGAACTTTTAATCTAAACAAAACCCAAAGTCTAAACGATGCCCTAAGGGCTGTATATATGGAGGAAGAGGGGGGGGAATTTCGTGGCCCTTGAGGAAGGGGTCCGAAACCAACCCTATCTCTTGTTTCCCCACACATACGGACTCTAAAAACAGCCTATACTTATGTATTTCGAAATTACATGGGCCTGGCCCAATAATAAGGTGACGCAGCACCTAGAATAGCCTCTGGACGAAAGTTATGAAGTAGCATCTTGTATATTTCGTCCAAGGCTTCATGCACGCATTATGGTGGCTTCAACGTCCTGAAATCATCACTTGTAACTCCGTTCTTGTTCCCCATGCGCATGCCATCATCTCCATGCTTGTTCTTGCTCCAATGTTCATCCTTCTCAAAGCTAGGCCCTTCATTTGTAAGCAAAACAAATGTATCCAATTTAGGCAGCATCATATTCTCATGAACATTAGAATCATTAGCAAGAAACGAAAGTACCTGGTAATTTAATTGGCGTGCGCGAGCTCTAGTAATTGGTCCAGTATGTATAGCAGCAGGGCCTGTGGGTGTAATAATTGTATTGATGTCCTCATCATGAGCTACGCTCCAAAGGTAACATAGGTGATAGTGCTTCTCTTGTCCCACTAGTGGACTATCTCACCAATGATTGCTTGCATGATGTTGATCCACCTATTCCCATGCTTCATGCTAATGCGACTTCTTCATGTCATGACTTACCAATTTATGATGAATATGATGATGAGCATGTTGAGTTGCCTAGTTGTGATGCTATGATCCATAGGATATCATGTGAAAATTCTATTGGTCACTTCATGTTTGACAATCCATTGAACTTATCATATGCTATGAGTGAGATCTCCCATATTGCTTCATTTCAATCTCAACATAGTAACTATGCATGTCCCATTAAAATAAATGCCATTTGCACATATGGCATAGATGACGAGATGATGGTCATTGGCTTTTGTTTTTCATCTGATGATATTGCCATGCTTCCTTTACATGATTTGCGCAATTCATCTACTATGCCATGCCATGAGCACATTGTTCCAAATATGCTTTGTTTTGGATGTTGTCAATATTCTCCATGTGATGTTTCTACAAATGCTCGTGATGAGACCCCCATAGTTTCCTCATACATATTAGGAGATTTTGATGCATTCCATACTTTGCATGATTCCCATGATTGCGTGCACGCATTCCATGAATAACAGTGCTCTAGATATTTCTCATGATGCATTACACAATTTGAGTCTCCATTATGCCATACATAACAACAAACCTCTCATGATGGATGACATGTTTCTATATCACGCATCTCATTTATTTGAGCATTGGATATTTTGTGCTAACAAACACAAGCACGTATGCATCATGATGGATGATGTGTACATCTACCACGCACACACAATTTTTCCTTTGCCCTTGTTTTGTGTAGGTACTCATGTATACTCGTCAACCTCTCAATCCCAAGAGTTGACGAAACGAGCTCTTGAGAGCAACGACGAGTTGGGATCCCGTGGACTATCCTTACCACCGTTCCATTTGCGCAAGGACTACGCGCATCTCTTCTGCTTGGCTCTCACACGACTTTGGGCTATCACTTATCACCTTATGCCCATTCTATCGTGTTCACTTTGCATGTTATGCTTGCTTCCATGACTTTGCCATGCAATTGTGACCCTTGCTTGCATCTACCCATGATTCACAATTATGCTACTCCTATGTGTATTTGCATGCTTGGTGGAGATCCTTGTTGCTATTACCATGTTTACCATGTGCCACATGCTATTGTTGATTCTTGTGTTGGGAGAGTCATGATGTCCCATTGCTATTTACATATGGCCTCTCGCCAATACTGATAGAGGCAAAGGTGTCCCGTCTTTCGATGAGATGATGGATATCGCTTTGGTGGAAGTCGACTTTGACGATCCGACTACGAACGTGCGAGGACGTCGCGCCTTAGCAATCGCTAAACCAACTCCGAGAGGTTATCGACCACGCCGGAGCACGATCAACCTGACCACGAGGGTCTGTTTCCTGCGAGCAAACGAAGAACAAGCAAGAAACTGAGATTGCAATCTGGATATTGCGAATATAAGATGAAAGCTTTATTGATCAAGGTGGAGTTCTGTGACGCCTTTGTCTGGTCGCTGAACACAAACGAAGTACGCGAAGTTGCAGCTATGACGAACTTTTAATCTAAACAAAACCCAAAGTCTAAACGACGCCCTAAGGGCTGTATATATGGAGGAAGAGGGGGGAATTTCGTGGCCCTTGAGGAAGGGGTCCGAAACCAACCCTATCTCTTGTTTCCCCACACATACGGACTCTAAAAACAGCCTATACTTATGTATTTCGAAATTACATGGGCCTGGCCCAATAATAAGGTGACGCAGCACCTAGAATAGCCTCTGGACGAAAGTTATGAAGTAGCATCTTGTATATTTCGTCCAAGGCTTCATGCACGCATTATGGTGGCTTCAACGTCCTGAAATCATCACTTGTAACTCCGTTCTTGTTCCCCATGCGCATGCCATCATCTCCATGCTTGTTCTTGCTCCAATGTTCATCCTTCTCAAAGATAGGCCCTTCATTTGTAAGCAAAACAAATGTATCCAATTTAGGCAGCATCATATTCTCATGAACATTAGAATCATTACCAAGAAACGAAAGTACCTGGTAATTTAATTGGCGTGCGCGAGCTCTAGTAATTGGTCCAGTATGTATAGCAGCAGGGCTTGTGGGTGTAACAATGGTATGGATGTCCTCATCATCCTCCCCTTCTTGAAATGAAGTCGTCCTCGACGGAAGCTCATCTTCCTCACCCAAATAAGGCTTCAAATCTGCAATGTTAAAAGTGGGACTAACCCCAAAATCTGCAGGCAGCTCAAGTTTATATGCATTATCATTTATTTTCTCTAACACCTTAAAAGGACCATCACCACGTGGCATTAGCTTTGATTTGCGCAAATCAGGAAATCTATCCTTACGCAAATGTAACCAAACAAGATCTCCAGGTGCAAACACAACATGTTTTCTACCCTTATCTCCAGCAAGTTTATATTTAGCATTCATACGCTCAATGTTTTCCTTAGTTAACTCTTGCATTTTTAAGATCAATTCAGCACGTTGTTTAGCATCAAAATTAACCTTCTCCGAAGATGGAAGAGGCAACAAATCAATAGGTGCACGAGGTAGGAAACCATACACAATTTCAAAAGGGCACATCTTAGTAGTAGAATGCAATGAACGATTATAAGCAAACTCAATATGAGTCAAGCATTCTTCCCACATTTTCTTATTATTCTTCAAAACAGCCCTAAGCATAGTAGACAATGTTCTATTGACTACTTCAGTTTGTCCATCAGTTTGGGGGTGACAAGTAGTACTAAAAAGCAGTTTGGTCCCCAACTTAGCCCATAAACATCTCCAAAAGTGGCTAAGAAATTTAGTATCACGATCTGAAACAATAGTATTTGGCACACCATGCAAGCGAATAATTTCACGAAAGAACAAATCAGCAACATTAACAGCATCATCGCTTTTATGACATGGTATAAAGTGTGCCATTTTCGAGAATCTATCCACGACAACAAATATGCTATCCCTCCCCTTCTTTGTTCGAGGTAAACCTAAAATAAAGTCCATAGATATATCCTCCCAAGGAACACTAGGTACAGGCAAAGGCATATATAAACCATGAGGATTGAGTCGTGACTTAGCTTTTTGACATGTAGTGCATCGAGCAATAAAACGCTCAACATCCCGTCTCATCTTTGGCCAAAAGAAATGTGTAGCAAGTACGTCCTCCGTCTTCTTCACGCCAAAGTGTCCCATTAATCCTCCTCCATGCGCCTCCTGCAACAACAAAAGACGAACGGAGCTAGCTGGAATGCATAGCTTGTTAGCACGAAACACAAATCCATCGTTAACGACAAACTTGTTCCACATTCTTCATTCTTTACAATTCTGCATTACATCTTTAAAATCAGCATCATGCACATATTGATCTTTGATGGTCTCCAAACCAAATATTTTGAAGTCAAGTTGTGAAAGCATAGTATAGCGGCGAGACAATGCATCAGCAATAACATTTTCTTTTCCCTTCTTGTGTTTAATGACATACGGGAAAGTCTCAATGAATTCAACCCATTTAGCATGTCTACGATTCAGTTTAGCTTGACTTTTAATATGTTTCAAAGATTCATGATCAGAATGTATAACAAATTCTTTGGGCCATAAATAATGTTGCCATGTTTCTAAAGTCCGAACAAGAGCATATAATTCTTTATCATAAGTAGAATAATTCAGACTAGGCCCACTCAATTTTTCAGAAAAGTATGCAACAGGTTTGCCATCTTGTAATAACACACCTCCTAATCCAATTCCACTAGCATCACATTCAAGCTCAAAAGTCTTATTAAAATCAGGAAGTTGGAGTAAAGGAGCATGTGTCAACTTATCTTTCAATACCGTGAAGGCTTCTTCCTGTGCGGTACCCCAAAGAAAAGGCACATCTTTCTTTGTAAGCTCATTGAGAGGTGCAGCAATGGTGCTGAAATCTCTCACAAAACGCCTATAGAATCCAGCGAGGCCAAGAAAACTCCTCACTTGTGTGACCGTTTTGGGCTGCGGCCATGATAAAGGCAAAGGTGTCCCGTCTTTCGATGAGATGATGGATATCGCTTTGGTGGAAGTCGACTTTGACGATCCGACTACGAACGTGCGAGGACGTCGCGCCTTAGCAATCGCTAAACCAACTCCGAGAGGTTATTGACCACGCCGGAGCACGATCAACCTGACCACGAGGGTCTGTTTCCTGCGAGCAAACGAAGAACAAGCAAGAAACTAAGAGTGCAATCTGGATATTGCGAATATAAGATGAAAGCTTTATTGATCAAGGTGGGGTTCTGTGACGCCTTTGTTTGGTCGTTGAACACAAACGAAGTACGCGAAGTTGCAGCTATGGCGAACTTTTAATCTAAACAAAACCCAAAGTCTAAACGATGCCCTAAGGGCTGTATATATGGAGGAAGAGGGGGGAATTTCGTGGCCTTTGGTGGAGGGGTCCGAAATCAACCCTATCTCTTGTTTCCCCACACATACGGACTCTAAAAATAGCCTATACTTATGTATTTCGAAATTACATGGGCCTGGCCCAATAATAAGGTGACGCAGCACCTAAAATAGCCTCGGGACGAAATTTATGAAGTGGCATCTTGTATATTTCGTCCAAGGCTTCATGCACCCATTATGGTGGCTTCAAAGTCCTGAAATCATCACTTGTAACTCCGTTCTTGTTCCCCTTGCGCATGGCATCATCTCCATGCTTGTTCTTGCTCCAATGTTCATCCTTCTCCAAGCTAGGCCCTTCATTTGTAAGCAAAACAAATGTATCCAATTTAGGCAGCAGCATATTCTCATGAACATTAGAATCATTACGAAGAAACGAAAGTACCTGGTAATTTAGTTGGCATGCACGAGCTCTACTAATTGGTCCAGTATGTATAGCAGCAGGGGCTGTGGGTGTAACAATTGTATTGATGTCCTCATCATCCTCCCCTTCTTGAAATGAAGTCGTCCTCGACGGAAGTTCATCTTCCTCACCCAAATAAGGCTTCAAATCTGCAATGTTAAAAGTGGTACTAACCCCAAAATCCGCAGGCAGCTCAAGTTTATATGCATTATCATTTATTTTCTCTAACACCTTAAAGGGACCATCAACACGTGGCATTAACTTTGATTTGCGCAAATCAGGAAATCTATCCTTACGCAAATGTAACCAAACAAGATCTCCAGGTGCAAACACAACATGTTTTCTACCCTTATCTCCAGCAAGTTTATATTTAGCATTCATGCGCTCAATGTTTTCCTTAGTTAACTCATGCATTTTTAAAATCAATTCAGCACGTTGTTTAGCATCAAAATTAACCTTCTCCGAAGATGGAAGAGGCAACAAATCAATAGGTGCACGAGGTAGGAAACCATACACAACTTCAAAAGGGCACATCTTAGTAGTAGAATGCAATGAACGATTATAAGCAAATTCAATATGAGGCAAGCATTCCTCCCACATTTTCTTATTATTCTTCAAAACAGCCCTAAGCATAGTAGACAACGTTCTATTGACTACTTCAGTTTGTCCATCAGTTTGGGGGTGACAAGTAGTACTAAAAAGCAGTTTAGTCCCCAACTTAGCCCATAAACATCTCCACAAGTGGCTAAGAAATTTAGTATCACGATCTGAAACAATAGTATTTGGCACACCATGCAAGCGAATAATTTCACGAAAGAACAAATCAGCAACATTAACAGCATCATCGCTTTTATGACATGGTATAAAGTGTGCCATTTTCGAGAATCTATCCACGACAACAAATATGCTATCCCTCCCCTTCTTTGTTCGAGGTAAACCTAAAACAAAGTCCATAGATATATCCTCCCAAGGAACACTAGGTACAGGCAAAGGCATATATAAACCATGAGGATTGAGTCGTGACTTAGCTTTTTGACATGTAGTGCAGCGAGCAACAAAACGCTCAACATCCCGTCTCATCTTTGGCCAAAAGAAATGTGTAGCAAGTACGTCCTCCGTCTTCTTCACGCCAAAGTGTCCCATTAATCCTCCTCCATGCGCCTCCTGCAATAACAAAAGACGAAGAGAGCTAGCTGGAATGCATAGCTTGTTAGCACGGAACACAAATCCATCATTAACGACAAACTTGTTCCAGGTTCTTCCTTCTTTACAATTCTGCAATACATCTTTAAAATCAGCATCATGCACATATTGATCTTTGATGGTCTCCAAACCAAATATTTTGAAGTCAATTTGTGAAAGCATAGTATAGCGACGAGACAATGCATCAGCAATAACATTTTCTTTACCCTTCTTGTGTTTAATGACATAAGGGAAAGTTTCAATGAATTCAACCCATTTAGCATGTCTACGATTCAGTTTAGCTTGACTTTTAATATGTTTCAAAGATTCATGATCAGAATGTATAACAAATTCTTTGGGCCATAAATAATGTTGCCATGTTTCTAAAGTCCGAACAAGAGCATATAGTTCTTTATCATAAGTAGAATAATTCAGACTAGGCCCACTCAATTTTTCAGAAAAGTATGCAACAGGTTTGCCATCTTGTAATAACACACCTCCTAATCCAATTCCACTAGCATCACATTCAAGCTCAAAAGTCTTATTAAAATCAGGAAGTTGGAGTAAAGGAGCATGTGTCAACTTATCTTTCAATACCGTGAAGGCTTCTTCCTGTGCGGTACCCCAAACAAAAGGCACATCCTTCTTTGTAAGCTCGTTGAGAGGTGCAGCAATGGTGCTAAAATCTCTCACAAAACGCCTATAGAAACCAGCGAGTCCAAGAAAACTCCGCACTTGTGTGACCGTTTTGGGCTGCAGCCAACTCTGAATAGCTTCAATCTTGGCTTTATCAACTTCAATTCCCTGTGGAGTAACAACAGAGCCAAGAAAAGATACTCGGTCGGTGCAAAAGGTGCACTTCCCAAGGTTACCAAACAAACGTGCATCACGTAGAGCAATAAAAACAGCACGTAAATGTTCCAAATGTTCTTCCAAAGATTTGCTATAAATCAGTATATCATCAAAATAGACTACCACAAATCGTCCAATGAAAGCACGTAAAACTTCATTCATTAGTCTCATGAAAGTACTAGGTGCATTAGTTAACCCAAAAGGCATGACTAACCACTCATATAAACCAAACTTAGTTTTAAATGCAGTTTTCCATTCATCTCCCAATTTCATACGAATTTGATGGTATCCACTACGCAAATCAACTTTGGAGAATATTGTAGAGCCACTCAATTCATCAAGCATATCATCTAGCCTAGGAATAGGATGACGATAACGAATAGTAATATTATTAATGCCTCTACAATCAACACACATACGCGACGTACCATCCTTTTTAGGCACTAGTATAATAGGAACAGCACAAGGACTAAGAGATTCGCGTATATAACCTTTGTCGAGCAGCTCCTGTACTTGACGCATAATCTCCTTCGTCTCCTCTGGATTGGTACGGTATGGTGCACGGTTGGGTAGCGATGCACCGGGAATTAAGTCAATTTGATGCTCAATCCCTCGAATAGGTGGTAATCCCGGTGGCACGTCTTGTGGGAAGACGTCAGCAAACTCCTGCAAAATGTTAGTGACAGCAGGGGGCAAAGAGGAAGGCACGTCCTCGAATGAAAATAATGCCTCTTTGCACACAAAAGCATAGCAAACAGATTTGCTGAAATCTAGCTCATCAATATCAGATTTTGTGGCAAGTAAACATGCACTTTTCAATTTAATTTCAGAAACAACACTAGATGGTTTATTATTAGGTTTCATTTGTTGCTCAAATTCTTTTGCCACAATCTGATTTTCACTCTTATTTTTCTCCTGTTTTGCTTTATTAGCTCTATTAATGTCATCTTTCAAAATGGAATCAGGAGTCATAGGAAGCAAAGTAATATTTTTATCCTTATGAACAAGAGTATACTGATTGTTTCTACCATGGTGTACAGAATTTTTATCAAATTGCCATGGTCTACCTAGTAATAAGGAACATGCTTGCATGGGTACCACATCACAATCAACATAATCAGCATATGTAGAGATACTAAAATGCACATGAACAGTACGTGTTACCTTAACCTTGCCGCTGTTGTTGAACCATTGGATGTACTAAGGATGTGGATGTGGTCTTCTGGTGAGAGATAGCTTCTCCACCATCTCCATGCTAGCCAAGTTGTTACAGCTCCCTCCATCTATGATGACGCGAACAGAACGTTCCTTCACAACTCCCTTTGTATGGAACAAATTATGCCTCTGATTTTGCTCTGCTTGTGTGACCTGCACACTCAAAACACGTTGAGCAACTAAACATTCATACCTGTCAGCGTCTTCAGGAGCCATGTATTGCGTCTCATTTTCAGAATCATCTCCACCATGTTCTTCACGTGTAATAAGAGCCAAAGTCTCCTCATCATAGTCACTAGCGGACTCATACCCACCATCCTCAGTAGCAATCATGCTGAGATTTGCATTCTCTCGCAAAATGTCCTCTTCCCTTACAACGACGACAAATAATATCACTTGTGTGCCCTGTCGATGCCATGGAAGAAGAACTCTGCGCAGGCCCGGCAGGTGTGCTCTTGGCAGAGAGTGGTGGTTGTGCCTGCTTTCTTGTATCACGGCTGGAGGTGGCACCTGATGGAGGTGATGGTGAAGTGGAAGTAGAAGATGCACGCGG
Organism: Triticum aestivum; assembly: GCF_018294505.1. Taxonomy (NCBI): domain Eukaryota; kingdom Viridiplantae; phylum Streptophyta; class Magnoliopsida; order Poales; family Poaceae; genus Triticum; species Triticum aestivum. Next base: position 235,450,293 of record NC_057811.1, on the reverse strand, counting down.
TGTCCATGATGAAGGACGACCTGCAGAAAAGTTAGTTCGCGCCAATGGCTGTCGATCCTGCACTTCACGTTCAGCTTTACAAGCAAGATGGAATAAACGAGTGATATTATTATAATCCTTATACTCTAGAATGGTCTGAATCTCTTTATTTAATCCACCCATAAAACGTGCAAGCATAGCTTCATTCTCCTCAACAATACCACATCTAATCATGCCAGTTTGTAATTCCTGATAATATTCTTCTACAGAATTTTTCCCTTGTCTTAAACGCTGCAGTTTTTGAAGTAATTCACGTTGATAATATGGGGGAACCCAACGAGTACGCATAGCAGTTTTCAAAGCAGCCCAAGTAGCTGGAACAGGATATAATCTACAATGTTCAGACCACCAAACACATGCAAAGCTAGTGAAAGCACAAACAGCAGCAGGAACACGTCTCTCCTCAGGATATTGTAAACATGTAAATCGTTGTTCAGTTTCTAACTCCCAAGTAAGATATATATCAGGAACATATCGACCCTCAAATGGTGGAATATTCAATTTCAGTTTAGGGAGATGGTCACGATCTCGTACCTGAGGTGGTGGTGCCGGCCTACCGTTGCGAATATATACCTGAGGTCGACCTGCTGGTGGTGGTGCTGGTGGCTGCACGTAGTTCTGATTTTGATCAACCTCAGTCTCATAATCGCCCGCATAATCGTCATCCTCCTCAGCCGCCGCAGGAGCAGGAGCCAAAGAAGCATCAACAGTAGGTGCAGCAGCACCCGAATTTTGACCAATCTCAAGTGGAACGCGCTGTGCCCGTCCCACTTGATTTTTAAGGCGGCGTTGGAGATGTGGTTGTTGTTGTTGTAGAGGTGCGACATGTGCAGCCGGTGGTGGTTGGGGAAGACGCTTGAGTAATTCAGTAAACTTGTTATCCAGCTTTGTCTCAAACGACTTCTCCACGGCATCTATCTTCTCCATAGCCTCTTCAAATCTGTTTAGCACATCTCCCACCTGGCCACTCATCATTTGCTGAAATTTATCATGCAACTCCTTGTTCGTCATGTTCTCCCAATCAGTCTCATCGGCTTGTGAACCTGCCATGGTTAGCAGCAATAGAAACACAAAAGAATATGATCCTGCAGACTACTAGAAGTGGTGGTGATGGTGGTGTGTCACAAAACCTTCAAGCGAATCTCAAATTCTTACCAGTTCTTACCCAGCAGCAGGTGGTGATCGGCAACCGTTGTAGTCAAAAACTCTCAAAGCTTGGATATAGCGATTACCAGGGAGAGTCAAACGCACGATGTAGATGTATGTGGAGCTGGGAAGGCTTATAATATGGTAGCAAAAATGGTAAGCAATAATCAATTCAGAGATGCAAAGTTGAATAAACGCTCAACGACGGTACTGTGCTGGTCCTAGGCTAGACCGTGCTAGAGACGCGAGCCTAGAACACTAACAAAATCACGGCGCTGCACGTAAACAAGGGAAAAGCACACTCTGGAATTTTTTTTTTCGCTTTTTTTTTCGCTCTTTTTTTTTTGCGCTCTTTTTTTTTTTTTTGCAAAAAATCACTATAATGGCGAGTGTCTCAAAACTCTTCCTAGGTCAAACTGACAGGATGGGCACAAAATTTTTTGACTATTTTTTTTTCCGGAAATCAAGGCAGCGACGACGAAAAAGTGCGACAAAAAATCACTATGATGGCGAGTGTCTCAAAACACTCCCCGGGACCTAAAAATAGGATAGGGAAAAAATATTTTTGGTTGCCGAAATTTTGGCCTAAAAACTGCCCGGGGGTCTCCAGACTTTTTTTTTCCGAGACCTACTCAGGCAAGGAAACACGAAACGGAAAATATATGGATCTCTAAAACAAACCGAATATGAAAAGAACTCGGATTGGTGGTGGATATATGGTGGTAGGATATGGCAGCGGTGGTGGTATATGGTAGCGGTAGTGGTATATGGATACGGATCGGTGGTGGTATATGGATACAGATTGGTGGTAGTATATGGATACGGATTCAAAGCGGTGGCGGAGAAGCAATGGTGGTAGATGGCAAGGCGATGATGATGGTGCGGCGGCGGCGTGACAACTTATGACCAGAACTCGAAACTCTAAAAGACTAGACTCGAAGACCAGCAACTTGACACGACGATGCAACCGCAAATTCAACAAAGCAAAAACCCTAAAAAGATTATGCAAAGGCTCAGATTGGTTCGGATATGATGAACTAACCCTAAATTTTTTTTGTGGCTTTTTCGTGGACGGTAGGTATGAAGAACAGACTCGATCTAAACTATGAAAAACTGTAAAATCTCACCGAGCAACCTGGAAATCTGATACCACTTGATAGAGGCAAAGGTGTCCCGTCTTTCGATGAGATGATGGATATCGCTTTGGTGGAAGTCGACTTTGACGATCCGACTACGAACGTGCGAGGACGTCGCGCCTTAGCAATCGCTAAACCAACTCCGAGAGGTTATCGACCACGCCGGAGCACGATCAACCTGACCACGAGGGTTTGTTTCCTGCGAGCAAACGAAGAACAAGCAAGAAACTGAGATTGCAATCTGGATATTGCGAATATAAGATGAAAGCTTTATTGATCAAGGTGGAGTTCTGTGACGCCTTTGTCTGGTCGCTGAACACAAACGAAGTACGCGCAGTTGCAGCTATGGCGAACTTTTAATCTAAACAAAACCCAAAGTCTAAACGACGCCCTAAGGGCTGTATATATGGAGGAAGAGGGGGGAATTTCGTGGCCCTTGAGGAAGGGGTCCGAAACCAACCCTATCTCTTGTTTCCCCACACATACGGACTCTAAAAACAGCCTATACTTATGTATTTCGAAATTACATGGGCCTGGCCCAATAATAAGGTGACGCAGCACCTAGAATAGCCTCTGGACGAAAGTTATGAAGTAGCATCTTGTATATTTCGTCCAAGGCTTCATGCACGCATTATGGTGGCTTCAACGTCCTGAAATCATCACTTGTAACTCCGTTCTTGTTCCCCATGCGCATGCCATCATCTCCATGCTTGTTCTTGCTCCAATGTTCATCCTTCTCAAAGCTAGGCCCTTCATTTGTAAGCAAAACAAATGTATCCAATTTAGGCAGCATCATATTCTCATGAACATTAGAATCATTACCAAGAAACGAAAGTACCTGGTAATTTAATTGGCGTGCGCGAGCTCTAGTAATTGGTCCAGTATGTATAGCAGCAGGGCCTGTGGGTGTAACAATGGTATGGATGTCCTCATCAAATACAATGATGATACTTTCCTCATATCTTGCTTTCATGCTTGTGACATGTCATGTGCTTTATTCATGCCCACTATTTGCACACATGACATGCTTGCTATGATTCCTTCTAGTATGTTGCATCTTCGCACTACTAGCTTGCTTGACTTGATCGCTATGATTGCTTGCTTTGTCGCATCACCCATGTTCCACTCTTACTTGCTTTCTTGGGTTGATGACATATATGTTCATGCCTCTAACATGATATATCTTGATCTTTGTCACTTGTCTCCATTAGTTGCACCTCTCATATGCCATTATAGTGAGTGCACCCATGCTATGCTTATTGATCGTGGAGACTTGGACATATTACTTGTGATGCATGCTTGCTTGTTTAAGCCTATTGTTTTTGGTTGTAGTTGCATCTTATGCTTTCATACCATACCACACCTTGTCCTTTCTTATGATAAGAATTATAAGAACACTTGTTGGGTATCTTACCACTCGAATGATAGGTGCTACATTTGCACTAACCTCATTTGTTTTTCCGAGTGTTTATCATGTTCTTTCATTTTGAGGAATTCACAAGGCGGTACCATCGCGAGACATATTGGTCATGTGAAGGCGTACATGATGTGCAACACCAACATTTTCGACATCCTCATAAAGGTGAACTCATTCCCTTTGAGCCATTCTCAAATATGCATATTGGATGGGCCATACTTTCATTGTTGTTTCCTTCTTCTTGTCTACATGATACATATATTGGATGGAGGACCGACATTGGATATGGACCCTTTGGACCTTCAAGTTGAGGAGTGCCCGGACTTAGTGGATGCACCACCGGACCAACACTTCTACCACGACATCGAGCTATGGTACAACACCACCCATGACAAATTTGCATCTTATGCATGGATTGACTCACATTATGATTGCCTTGTTGCATCTTCCATTACTATGTCATCCATGATATATGAGCTTGTGCATTTCCTTATCAAATTTGTTGTGATCTTTCTTGATGGCATATTCATACATAATGATCACATTGCCTACCATCAATTGCATGATCACATACTCACATTGAGCATCCATTGCCATATTCATGCTATTGATAAACCGTCTCACTATGACATCATTTTGCACCGTGGTTGCATTCATCATATTCACAACACATTTGTGTGCATAATGAATGCTTTTGCTCCCATGAATGCTTTACATCTCATTTCATATCATATTGCTAAGCTTCATGTGCTTTGTCATGAACAATCTTGCCTCACGGACTCATTCTTACATGATGGACACTTTGTGTGCGCTAACCATTGTATTTCCGAGTGTCGCTTGTGTTTGCTCTTTTTGCATGAATACCACTCCAGAGACACCTTGGAGTACTTGGATTGCGCCATGTCTTCCACTTCGTCCAACTACAAGTCCGTCCACGACAACCGTTTCCATGGTGATGAGGTTTTCGATTCGAGGTCGGATCTTTCCCAAGGGAGGGGAGATGATGCAGAGCATCCTACGATAATCACCATGTACACTACGACTTCTCCCCAAGCCCCAAGTGCCCTCATGTTGAGACCTCAAGCATATGCCATTGGACCTAAGGTGAACTCGCTCCTTTCCAAATCTTCCCTTTCCGCATGTAAGACATGGATGCTACTTCAAGCGCGGACCTTGTGCATACTCAGGTACACCCGAGGAGACCATGGAGAGCCCAAGAACCAAGGCCAAGTGTGCGCGGGAGCGAAGGAAGGAGAAGGAAGAAGAGCCAGCTGCTACAGGCCCCGGACATCCGGCCCCAGCCCGGACATCCGGCCCGACCCCCGGAAATCCGGCGCCCATCACAGAACGCACCCGAAGCTGAACCCCATCAGCCGGAACATCCGGCCAGAAGCCGGGACATCTGGCTCTTCGTGAGCCGCCGGATATCCGGCCCCCAGCCCGGACATCCGGCACCTGCCTGTGCGCAGAGAACGGGCCAAGGGCCCATGTATCCCCCCTCTCACTTACCCCTTCGTGGGCTAACACTATATAGACCCCCACCTCCTCCTAGTTAGGGTTAGCAAAGGATTAGCTCATATGTGAGATAGAGCTTTGCTGATCCATTACGGATCTACTCCACGAGAGAGACCGCGGCCCCTCTACGGAGAAGATCCCCTTGGATTCAAGACTCCCTTTTGGGTGGCCCCATCAAGACCTCCTTACGGACAAGAACCGATTACCTCTTGTATCTTCCTTTGTTGGATTTGGATCTTGTATCTCACCTTTTTGTTCATCGATCTAGCGCATGTGTGATCTATTCTTGTTGGTTGAGTGATTCTCTCGTGTTCCCTCTTGTGTTTCCCCTTGTTTTCCCCTCGTGTTCTTCGTGTTCCTCATTGGGATCCGCTCCTTTCGTGAAAGATCGGCCATCTAGGGTTCCACCCTACATCAGCCCATGTACCCCTTCGTCCCTTAGACTATATATACTCCCCCTCCACCTAAGTTTTAGGGTTAGCATTGGTTTAGCTCATATGTGAGATAGAGCATTGCTCATCCATTACGGATCTACTCCACGAGAGAGACCGCGGCCCCTCTACGGAGAAGATCACCTTGGATTCAAGACCCCCTCTTGGGTGGCCCCCATCAAGACCTCCTTCCGGAGAAGAACCGGTTACCTTTGTATCGTCCTTTGTTGGACTTGGATCTTGTATCTCACCTTTGTGTTCATCGATCTAGCGCATGTGCGATCTATTCTCGTTGGTTGAGTGATTCTCTCATGTTTCCTCGTGTGATTTCCCTCGTTTTCCCCTCGTGTTCTTCGTGTCCTTAGTTGGGATCCGCTCCTTTCGTGAAAGATCGGCCGTCTAGGGTTCCACCCTACATCACATATCAATCGAGCACAAGCAAAGATAACATGGGGACAAGCATGTAAATGTGAGGTTGTGATGCAAATATGTGTGACAAGATAATAAGCATCTACCTGAAGGTCATAGCAAGCATTCACAAAGTGCTCGACGAAAGGTCTGTGGTAGGCATAAGAATCATTCACAACACCAAAGAAGATGAGATGTCTAAACACGTGGGTCAAGTGCAAGACAATCCAAGCATAACGTGCATAGGGTGTAGTGAATATAGTGTGGCACTCAACACAATAGAAAGAGCAATTATTCATCATGTGTGAGGCTATCAAGTCAATCATGTGAAAAGCAATGGGACATGGCATATGTGAAGAAATGACATTGTTGTAACCAATCATATGATAGTAGCAAGTAATCCAATAATTGGATGCAACACACAAGGTATATATGTCATGAGGCATGGAAACGTGAGAACGGCAAGTCGAAGCAAGATCTCTAACATGTGCACAATCAAGTAGTCCAAGATGACCAATAAGTCTCAAGGTGCAAGCAACACATGAAGTATGATCCACAATATCCATGCACAAGAAAGATGTCACCTTGAAGGCGTGTCCTTGTGCATCCTTCACAATGTTGATGCGCATGCAAATGCGGTCTATAAGCGAGTCATGGTAGAATGGATGAGGCTCGCTCTCAAGAGCTCGAATGGTCAACTCACGTGAAGTGGAAGTTGACACAAAGTCCAAGTAACCTACACATGCACACAACAAAACAAAGAACGCACGCACATGGTAGATAAACACATCATCCATCATGATGGTTCTCATTTATTGCACATAATCATTAGTAGCAAAAGTGCATGAACAATATGATACAACAATCTTTATGTTCATGGCACGATGCATGTGGTGCAAAGAAGGAAGACAAGCATGCTTCACAAGAATTATGTCAAAATCTCCAAAAATATGTGAGAATGCTATGGGGGCAATCTCATTAGCAAGACTATAAACATTGTTGCACTCAATACTTGGCAAATCATCTAGCATGAAAGAGGCAACATATGGAGATATATGACAAGAAGCAATAACAATCACGTGCAAAGCATGTAGATGGTTGTCATCAACCGCATGAAATGTGCAAGTATGAATCATGGGTGATGCAACATAAGCAAGCATAGAAATCAAATCGTCAAAACTAGTGGAACGAAGATGCAACACACTAGGGGCAAACAAGGCAATAAAGTCATGTGGGCAAATAATGGATATAGGAAATGCACATGACACATCGCAGGCACGCACACAAAGCAAGATCACAGTATGATCATAGGAATGGGGCACAAAGCAAACATGGCTATAACAAGTGATATCTCCACCAAGCTTGCAAATACACATACAAGTACGAGAATCAATCATCATGTGTAATGCAAAGCATGGGTCACAAATGCTTGTCAAAGGCATAGTAATGAGCTTATCATGCAAAGTGAACATGGAAAGATGGGCATAGAATATGTAATAGCCAATAACCCATAACCATGTGAGGACCATGTAAAAGAAATGCGCGAAGAGAGTGGTGGGAAAGACAATCCATGGGATCCCAAGTCATCATTACTCTCTAGAGCTCGTTTTGTCAGCTCATGGGATTGGGAGGTTGACAAGTATTCATGGGTACCTACACGAAAAAGACACAAACCAAAGAAATTGTGTGCATGGTAAATGTACACATCATCCATCATGATGTGTATGTGCATGTGTGAGTTAGCACTAGATAAGCATCGCTCAAAGAAATTGGAAGTATGGTATATGAACATGTCATCCATCATGAAGGAATAGTTATTATGTATAACATGATGGGGACTCAGATTGAGCATGCAATTATATGGCACATCAATAGCATTTTTATTCATGGGGAGCATATTGTGCACATAATAATTGGGATTATGCAATGGATGGGAGTGATCAAAATCTCCTAACATGTATGAGGAAACTATGGGGGTCTCCTCATGAGCAATATCGGAAACATCATATGGAGAAAATGGACAACATCCAAAACAATGCATATCCGGAGCTAGGTGGTGATGGCATGGCATATGAGATAATTGATGCAAAGGTAGCATGTCAATATCATCACAAGAAAAACAAATGCCAATAACCATGGGCTTGTCATCTATGCCATAAGTACAAATTGGGTTCATTTTAATGGCATATGCATCGTTACTACGAAGAGATTGCAAATATGACATGTGGTTGATCTCATGCATAGCATATGACAAGTCATGCGAATTGTCAAACATGATGTGACCAAGAGAATTATCACAAGAAATCATATGCAACATGGCATCACAACTAATAGACTCCACATGGCAATCATCAAACTCATCATAAATGGGTAAATCATCGCATGGGAAAGTCGCACTAGCATGAAGCATGGCAATAGGTGGATCAACATCATGCAAGCAATCAATGTCAAGAATGTCCACTAGTGGGACTAGAGCATCACCTTCACCTATATTGAGGTGGGAAAGACCAAATGGTGGTCAATATGTAACGAACAAACCTCGAAGGATTTGAGTCTCTGTGCTTACCGTGCTAGTCCCTGGATCGACTCGCTAGCACACACAGTATAGATGAATACCGTAATAGCAAGTGCATCATTTATTACAATGTATGATCCAGATTATATAAAATAAAACCATCTACACAGCACTTGGCTAGCTTTATTCAATCAAACAGCGGAAAGTAGCAGAAAATAACGATGAGTCCCATCATAGCCCATTGGCGATGCTGAGTGCAGACTCGCGACCCTAACGGTACCTTACTCTTCGTCTGAATATCCTGCAACATGAGATGTTGCAGCCATATAGGTCAATACTTTGAATGTATTGGCAAGTTACACATGAGTAATAATAAAGCAGACCTACATGTATATGCATAGTAGAACAAAAGGAAGGCTTGAGGGTTTATTTTTGCAGAAAGCAGATTTTATCCTAATAACTACCTAATAGTCAAATTTTTATTTAGTTCTTTTATTACTACAATTAAATGCACAAGGTTGAGTTGGCAAAATCAACTCCAACCTACCCTTTCTTAAGTTTTCCCACAAATGTTATTAAGTGTCACATCTGTCAAGATCATCCAACAACTCTAATGGCATAGTGGCTCAAATTTTCCCATAACAGGGGGCACGGTTAATCATGATTAGTTTTAATACTCTGCAGAGTTTAGTACGCTTTACCCACTGGACCCAACCCGAAGATTGAGACAAAGTCTTTCAGAAGAGGTTCCCTTAACCACCTGACAGCCACATCCCACCTACATATGCTACATCTGTCGACACTGTCTGGGCCAGGGTTCCAACAACTGATCAACTAAGCCAGAGCCCATATAGCCAGTGGCCGCACATGGAAGCTACTAGTCACTAAGTCTGTCTGATCTTTTTGAACCTGGGCGGCATTCCACTTAGGGTGCACTCTCATGAGCGCATGGCCTTAGAAAAGGCGCAAGACCACATGATGCCTTCCCTCAACACCAAGCAATACCACTTCTGCTCAAAGGTGAGTTAAATCCTGAGTTACTACTCAATTAGTTAAATATATAATCCTCACATAATCTCAATGAATACACGAACCAACCCCGTCTACTAGCATAGCACAGATACAACTACCATGATCTGCAATGACGGGAAGATAGCTCAACAGCATAGCCAAAATAATATAGTAATCCTATACATGCATAAATTCATAGTGTGATATAACTACATGCATAGAAAACAATAGGTGAAGGATGATCAAGATGTAACTTGCCTTGGTTCTGGTTCAGAAAGTCACACTCCTGACAATAGTTCGTGTCGCACTCCGGACAATCTACACGTTTCACACAATTCAACAAATCAATCACCGAAACTTGAATAGAACCAAAAAAACCAACAGCAAGAAAACCATTTTTTAAACTCAACAAGAGAAGCTTAACAGCACCTAAATTGCACTAAGGTCACAACGCAAAAAGAATCACTCGATTCCGATAAACGGTTTGAAAGTTACGGCCTCCAGAAGGTTTATTTCAAATTCAAACGAATTCAAATTTGAATAGTGCAAACATGTGCAAAGTTGGTACTGTGATAATGTGCTGATTTTTGTGAGTGCCTAGGAAAAAGAATTACCTAAACTGGACTTATAGAATAAACGATATAGCTAGTTGAAGTTAGAGTTGAAAATATGTGAAAAACAAAAAGAAATAGAAATCTCCTAGGCACTATAGCAACTCCTGTGCGTGTCCTGTAGCGAACCGCCACGTGGCGACACGTGATTTGCTGGAGGCGTGTGCTCACCAGAAGACAAAAGAAGTGGCGGCGGCGCTCCTCCGGTGGGTCTCCAGCAAAGGCGAGGGGTTGGACGGGTGCGGCGGTGAGTGGCGGAGGTGGTGGTGGTGTTTAACGATGGCGAAGCTCCCTCAGTAGGCGGCGGCGGCAACGTGAACCGCGGGTGCTCCAGTGGCGGTGTGTCAGCTCGTTCCTCTCCCTTTGCTGCGTGTCCGACAACAAGGAGGTGTCAGGAGGGTGCGTCGTTGAGAGGAGAATCAAAGGGCGCAGGAGGTGAAGCTCGGCGAGTTCTTACAGTGGCGCAACTGCCCGGCGAACAGCGGCGGGCAGCGGAGCTCCGGGCGAGATCGGTTTCACCCTAATCGATGCGTGCGACAACGAGAAAGAACGAGCAGTGGATCCGGGGTTGCCCTGGGTCTTCTGCTTGCCCACGGCGACTCGGGAGCGCTCGAGGTGGACCAGGGACGCGGGGTGAACCGGCTCAGCCTCGGCGTGCGTGCGGTGCGCGCGTGTGGTGTCCGGCTCGGGGAGGGACGAACAGGGGCGTGAGTGGGTCCCGCTGTTAGCGGCTGGAGGCGAGCGAGCGGGCTGGGTGCGGTGCGGTGCTCTGCTGGGTCGCAGTTAGTTGGCTAGGACGCGGTGCGGTGGGCTGCGCGGTGCGCTGCGTGCTGGCTTGCTGGCTCTTTTTATAATAGAGACAGCAGGAGAACAAAATAAATAAAATAAAATACACAATATAAATTCTAAATAAAAATATAACTAGACACACAGTAAAATATATAGACCTAATATAAAGTACAGGAACAACTAGTTCCTACTCTAATGAAATTTTGGAAATATTTTTATGCAATAGACCACACAAACAACAACTCAAATAAGTTTTTTTTGGAGAATAATAAAATACCAGAACATATCAGATGAACTGGAAATAATATTCTGGACATTATGAACATTTTTTAAAATAGGGGAGAAGTCATGTTATGATAGAGGCAAAGGTGTCCCGTCTTTCGATGAGATGGTGGCTATCGTTTTGGAGGATGTCGACTTTGACGATCCGACAAAGAACGTGCGAGGACGTCGCGCCTTAGCAATCGCTAAACCAACTCCGAGAGGTTATTGACCACGCCGGAGCACGATCAACCTGACCACGAAGGTCTGTTTCCTATAGGCAAACGAAGAACAAGCAAGAAACTAAGGTTGCAATCTGGATATTGCGTGATGTAGGGTGGAACCCTAGATGGTCGATCTTTCACGAAAGGAGCGGATCCCAACTAAGAACACGAAGAACACGAGGGGAAACACGAGGGGAAGACACGAGAGAATGACTCAAACCAACAAGAACAATCACACATGTGCTAGATCCTCGAAACACAAACAGATACACGATCCAAATCCAACAAGGGACAATACATAGGTAATCGGTTCTTCTCCGAAAGGAGGTCTTCAAGGGGGCCACCCAAGAGGGGGTCTTGAATCCAACGTGGATCGTCTCCGAAGAGGGGCCGCAGTCTCTCTCGAGGAGGAGATCCGTATGGATGAGCAATGCTCTATCTCACATATGAGCTAAACCAATGCTAACCCTAGAAAGATGGAGGAGAAAGAGTATATATAGTCTAGGGAGTCGAAGGGGTACACGGGCCTCGGCCCTTACTGTGCGCAGACTGAGGTGGCCAGATGTCCGGGCGACGGGCCGGATGTCCGGGGCTTCGGGAGAGGCAGGATGTCCGGGCTGGGGGCCAGATGTCCGGGCTGGAGGGCAAAACTTCTGGATGTTCTGTAGCGCGGCACCGGATGTCCGGGCTTTTGGCCGGATTTCCAGGCTGGGGCCGGATGTCCGGGCTGGACGCCGGATGTCCAGGCCCTGTAGGCTTGGGCGTTTGGGCTGCTGCTGCTGTGGATGCTCCAGGGGCCGGATGTCCGGGGTCATGGCCGGATGTCTGGGGCCTGGAAGGTGAACTTGCCCGTTTTCGTTGGTTCTCTTCATCCATGGACTTGGCGGCTTGTCCGTCTTCACGTGCATCCTCGGGAGGCTCCTCTTGACACCTAATCATGCATAGCATATCGGACTTAGGTAGTAGCCATGTCTCGAGTGGATCATATGTGATATCACTAAGGAAGGAAGTCACCTCGTTCTCGAGAGCTCTAGCTCGTGCTCGTGTCATAGGTCCTCTTGGCTCTTGATGAGACGATGGTAGATCCATGCGGATGACCGTAGGATGCTCCGCATCATCTCCCCTCCCTTGGGAATGATCCGACCTCGGATCGAAATCCTCATCACCATGGTACGGGGATAGATCTTCGATGTTGAAGATGTCGCTCACGGAGTACTTGTCGCGTGGGATGTCGATCTTGTATGCGTTGTTGTTGTAGCGTGCAAGCACCTTGAAGGGTCCATCCGCTCGGGGTAGTAGCTTGGACTTGCGTTCCTTGGGGAAGCGATCCTTGCGAAGGTGTAGCCACACAAGATCTCCAACATTGAACATCATGGGTTGCTTGTTGATGTTGAGCTTGGTCGCGAGTCGTTGTACTTGGCGCTCGATGGTGTTTCTTGTATCTTCGTGCATCTTCTTGAGGAAGTTGACTCGGGCACTCACGTCCATGTTTGTGCGCTCTTGATAGAGGCAAAGGTGTCCCGTCTTTCGATGAGATGATGGATATCGCTTTGATGGAAGTCGACTTTGACGATCCGACTACGAACGTGCGAGGACGTCGCGCCTTAGCAATCGCTAAACCAACTCCGAGAGGTTATTGACCACGCCGGAGCATGATCAACCTGACCACGAGGGTCTGTTTCCTGCGAGCATACGAAGAACAAGGATGAAACTGAGATTGCAATCTGGATATTGCGAATATAAGATGAAAGCTTTATTGATCAAGGTGGGGTTCTGTGACGCCTTTGTCTGGTCGTTGAACACAAACGAAGTACGCGAAGTTGCAGCTATGGCGAACTTTTAATCTAAACAAAACCCAAAGTCTAAACGACGCCCTAAGGGCTGTATATATGGAGGAAGAGGGGGGAATTTCGTGGCCCTTGGGGAAGGGGTCCGAAACCAACCCTATCTCTTGTTTCCCCACACATACGGACTCTAAAAACAACCTATACTTATGTATTTCGAAATTACATGGGCCTGGCCCAATAATAAGGTGACGCAGCACCTAGAATAGCCACTGGACGAAGGTTATGAAGTAGCATCTTATATAGTTCGTCCAAGGCTTCATGCACGCATTATGGTGGCTTCAACGTCCTGAAATCATCACTTGTAACTCCGTTCTTGTCCCCCATGCGCATGCCATCATCTCCACGCTTGTTCTTGCTCCAATGTTCATCCTTCTCAAAGCTAGGCCCTTCATTTGTAAGCAAAACAAATGTATCCAATTTAGGCAGCATCATATTCTCATGAACATTAGAATCATTACCAAGAAACGAAAGTACGTGGTAATTTAATTGGCGTGCGCGACCTCTAGTAATTGGTCCAGTATGTATAGCAGCAGGGGCTGTGGGTGTAACAATGGTATTGATGTCCTCATCATCCTCCCCTTGTTGAAAGGAAGTTGTCCTCGACGGAAGCTCATCTCCCTCACCCAAATAAGGCTTCAAATCTGCAATGTTAAAAGTGGGACTAACCCCAAAATCTGCAGGCAGCTCAAGTTTATATGCATTATCATTTATTTTCTCTAACACCTTAAAAGGACCATCAACACGTGGCATTAGCTTTGATTTGCGCAAATCAGGAAATCTATCCTTACGCAAATGTAACCAAACAAGATCTCCAGGTGCAAACACAACATGTTATCTGCCCTTATCTCCAGCAAGTTTATATTTAGCATTCATACGCTCAATGTTTTCCTTAGTTAACTCTTGCATTTTTAAGATCAATTCAGCACGTTGTTTAGCATCAAAATTAACCTTCTCCGAAGATGGAAGAGGCAACAAATCAATAGGTGCACGAGGTAGGAAACCATACACAATTTCAAAAGGGCACATCTTAGTAGTAGAATGCAATGAACGATTATAAGCAAACTCAATATGAGGCAAGCATTCTTCCCACATTTTCTTATTATTCTTCAAAACAGCCCTAAGCATAGTAGATGAAGTTCTATTGACTACTTCAGTTTGTCCATCAGTTTGGGGGTGACAAGTAGTACTAAAAAGCAGTTTAGTCCCCAACTTAGCCCATAAACATCTCCAAAAGTGGCTAAGAAATTTAGTATCACGATCTGAAACAATAGTATTTGGCACACCATGCAAACGAATAATTTCACGGAAGAACAAATCAGCAACATTTACAGCATCATCGCTTTTATGACATGGTATAAAGTGTGCCATTTTTGAGAATCTATCCACGACAACAAATATGCTATCCCTCCCCTTCTTTGTTCGAGGTAAACCTAAAACAAAGTCCATAGATATATCCTCCCAAGGAACACTAGGTACAGGCAAAGGCATATATAAACCATGAGGATTGATTCGTCACTTAGCTTTTTGACACGTAGTGCAGCGAGCAACAAAACGCTCAACATCCCGTCTCATCTTTGGCCAAAAGAAATGTGTAGCAAGTACGTCCTCCGTCTTCTTCACGCCAAAGTGTCCCATTAATCCTCCTCCATGCGCCTCCTGCAACAACAAAAGACGAAGAGAGCTAGCTGGAATGCATAGCTTGTTAGCACGGAACACAAATCCATCATTAACGACAAACTTGTTCCTGGTTCTTCCTTCTTTACAATTCTGCAAAACATCTTTAAAATCAGCATCATGCACATATTGATCTTTGATGCTCTCCAAACCAAATATTTTGAAGCCAAGTTGTGAAAGCATAGTATAGCGACGAGACAATGCATCAGCAATAACATTTTCTTTACCCTTCTTGTGTTTAATGACATAAGGGAAAGTTTCAATGAATTCAACCCATTTAGCATGTCTACGATTCAGTTTAGCTTGACTTTTAATATGTTTCAAAGATTCATGATCAGAATGTATAACAAATTCTTTGGGCCATAAATAATGTTGCCATGTTTCTAAAGTCCGAACAAGAGCATATAGTTCTTTATCATAAGTAGAATAATTCAGACTAGGCCCACTCAATTTTTCAGAAAAGTATGCAACAGGTTTGCCATCTTGTAATAACACACCTCCTAATCCAATTCCACTAGCATCACATTCAAGCTCAAAAGTCTTATTAAAATCAGGAAGTTGGAGTAAAGGAGCATGTGTCAACTTATCTTTCAATACCGTGAAGGCTTGTTCCTGTGCGGTACCCCAAACAAAAGGCACATCCTTCTTTGTAAGCTCGTTGAGAGGTGCAGCAATGGTGCTAAAATCTCTCACAAAACGCCTATAGAAACCAGCGAGTCCAAGAAAACTCCGCACTTGTGTGACCGTTTTGGGCTGCGGCCAACTCTCAATAGCTTCAATCTTGGCTTTGTCAACTTCAATTCCCTGTGGAGTAACAACATAGCCAAGAAAAGATACTCGGTCGGTGCAAAAGGTGCACTTCCCAAGGTTGCCAAACAAACGTGCATCACGTAGAGCAATAAAAACAGCACGTAAATGTTCCAAATGTTCTTCCAAAGATTTGCTATAAATCAGTATATCATCAAAATAGACTACCACAAATCGTCCAATCAAAGCACGTAAAACTTCGTTCATTAGTCTCATGAAAGTACTAGGTGCATTAGTTAACCCAAAAGGCATGACTAACCACTCATATAAACCAAACTTAGTTTTAAATGTTGTTTTCCATTCATCTCCCAGTTTCATACGAATTTGATGGTATCCACTACGCAAATCAACTTTGGAGAATATTGTAGAGCCACTCAATTCATCAAGCATATCATCTAGCCTAGGAATAGGATGACGATAACGAATAGTAATGTTATTAATGCCTCTACAATCAACACACATACGCGACGTACCATCCTTTTTAGGCACTAGTATAATAGGAACAGCACAAGGACTAAGAGATTCGCGTATATAACCTTTGTCGAGCAGCTCCTGTACTTGACGCATAATCTCCTTCGTCTCCTCTGGATTGGTACGGTATGGTGCACGGTTGGGTAGCGATGCACCGGGAATTAAGTCAATTTGATGCTCAATCCCTTGAATAGGTGGTAATCCCGGTGGCACGTCTTGTGGAAAGACGTCAGCGAACTCCTGCAAAATGTTAGTGACAGCAGGGGGCAAAGAGGAAGGCACGTCCTCGAATGAAAATAATGCCTCGTTGCTCACAAAAGCATAGCAAACAGATTTGTTGAAATCTAGCTCATCAATATCAGATTTTGTGGCAAGTAAACATGCACTTTTCAATTTAATTTCAGAAACAACACTAGATGGTTTATTATTAGGTTTCATTTGTTGCTCAAATTCTTTTGCCACAATATGATTTTCACTCTTATTTTTCTCCTGTTTTGCTTTATTAGCTCTATTAATGTCATCTTTCAAAATGGAATCAGGAGTCATAGGAAGCAAAGTAATATTTTTATCCTTATGAACAAGAGTATACTGATTGTTTCTACCATGGTGTACAGAATTTTTATCAAATTGCCATGGTCTACCAAGTAATAAGGAACATGCTTGTATGGGTACCACATCACAATCAACATAATCAGCATATGTAGAGATACTAAAATGCACACGAACAGTACGTGTTACCTTAACCTTGCCGCTGTTGTTGAACCATTGGATGCAGTAAGGATGTGGATGTGGTCTTGTGGTGAGAGATAGCTTCTCCACCATCTCCATGCTAGCCAAGTTGTTACAGCTCCCTCCATCTATGATGACGCGAACAGAACGTTCCTTCACAACTCCCTTTGTATGGAACAAATTATGCCTCTGATTTTGCTCTGCTTGTGTGACCTGCACACTCAAAACACGTTGAGCAACTAAACATTCATACCTGTCAGCGTCTTCAGGAGCCATGTATTGCGTCTCATTTTCAGAATCATCTCCACCATGTTCTTCACGTGTAATAAGAGCCAAAGTCTCCTCATCATAGTCACTAGCGGACTCATACCCACCATCCTCAGTAGCAATCATTACACGCTGAGATTTGCATTCTCTCGCATAATGTCCTCTTCCCTTACAACGACGACAAATAATATCACTTGTGTGCCCTGTCGATGCCATGGAAGAAGAAGAGCTCTGTGCAGGCCCGGCAGGTGCGCTCTTGGCAGATAGTGGTGGTTGTGCCTGCTTTCTTGTATCACGGCTGGAGGTGGAACCTGATGGAGGTGCTGGTGTAGTGGAAGTAGAAGATGCACGCGGTGTCCATGATGAAGGTCGACCTGCAGAAACGTTAGTTCGTGCCAATGGCTGTCGATCCTGCACTTCACGTTCAGCTTTACAAGCAAGATGGAATAAACGAGTGATATTATTATAATCCTTATACTCTAGAATGGTCTGAATCTCTTTATTTAATCCACCCATAAAACGTGCAAGCATAGCTTCATTCTCCTCAACAATACCACATCTAATCATGCCAGTTTGTAATTCCTGATAATATTCTTCTACAGAATTTTTCCCTTGTCTTAAGCGCTGCACTTTTTGAAGTAATTCACGTTGATAATATGGTGGAACCCAACGAGTACGCATAGCAGTTTTCAAAGCAGCCCAAGTAGCTGGAACAGGATATAATCTACAATGTTCAGACCACCAAACACATGCAAAGCTAGTGAAAGCACAAACAGCAGCAGGAACACGTCTCTCCTCAGGATATTGTAAACATGTAAATCGTTGTTCAGTTTGTAACTCCCAAGTAAGATATATATTAGGAACATATCTACCCTCAAATGGTGGAATATTCAATTTCAGTTTAGGGAGATGGTCATGATCTCTTACCTGAGGTGGTGGTGCCGGCCTACCGTTGCGAATATATACCTGAGGTCGACCTGCTGGTGGTGGTGCTGGTGGCTGCACGTAGTTCTGATTTTGATCAACCTCATCCTCATAATCGCCCGCATAATCGTCATTCTCCTCAGCCGCCGCAGTAGCAGGAGCCAAAGAAGCATCAATAGTAGGTGCAGCGGCACCCGAATTTTGACCAGTCTCAATTGGAACGCGCTGTGCTCGTCCCACTTGATTTGGAAGGCGGCGTTGGAGATGTGGTTGTTGTTGTTGTAGAGGTGCGACATGTGCAGCCGGTGGTGGTTGGGGAAGACGCTTGAGTAATTCAGTAAACTTGTTATCCAGCTTTGTCTCGAACGACTTCTCCACGGCATCTATCTTCTCCATAGCCTCTTCAAATCTGTTTAGCACATCTCCCACCTGGCCACTCATCATTTGCTGAAATTTATCATGCAACTCCTTGTTCGTCATGTTCTCCCAATCAGTCTCATCGGCTTGTGATCCTGCCATAGTTAGCAGCAATAGAAACACAAAAGAATATGATCATGCAGACTACGAGGAAGTGGTGGTGATGGTGGTGTGTCACAAAACCTTCAAGCGAATCTCAAATTCTTACCAGTTCTTACCCAGCAGCAGGTGGTGATCGGCAACCGTTGTAGTCAAAACGCTCAAAGCTTGGATAGAGCGATTACCAGGGAGAGTCAAACGCACGATGTAGATGTATGTGGAGCTGGGAAGGCTTATAATATGGTAGCAAAAATGGTCTGCAATAATCAATTCAGAGATGCAAAGTTGAAGAAACGCTCAATGACGGTACTGTGCTGGTCCTAGGCTAGACCGTGCTAGAGACGCGAGCCTAGAACACTAACAAAATCACGGCGCTGCACGTAAACAAGGGAAAAGCACACTCTGGATTTTTTTTGCTCTTTTTTTTGCGCTCCTTTTTTTTTGCGAAAAATCACTATAATGGCGAGTGTCTCAAAACTCTTCCCAGGTCAAACTGACAGGATGGGCACAAAATTTTTTTGACTATTTTTTTTTTCAGAAATCAGGGCAGCGACGACAAAAAAGTGCGACAAAAAATCACTATGATGGCGAGTGTCTCAAAACACTCCCCGGGACCTAAAAATAGGATAGGGAAAAAATATTTTTGGTTGCCAAAATTTTGGCCTAAAAACTGCCCGGGGGTCTCCAGACTTTTTTTTTCGAGACCTACTCAGGCAAGGAAACACGAAACGGAAAATAGATGGATCTCTAAAACAAACCGAATATGAAAAGAACTCGGATTGGTGGTGGATATATGGTGGTAGGATATGGCAGCGGTGGTGGTATATGGTAGCGGTGGTGGTATATGGATACGGATCGGTGGTGGTATATGGATACGGATTGGTGGTGGTATATGGATACGGATTCAAAGCGGTGGCGGATAAGCAATAGTGGTAGATGGCAAGGCGATGATGATGGTGCGGCGGCGGTGTGACAACTTATGACCAGAACTCTAAACTCTAAAAGACTAGACTCTAAGACCAGCAATTTGACACGACGATGCAACCGCAAATTCAACAAAGCAAAAACCCTAAAAAGATTATGCAAAGGCTCAGATTGGTTCGGATATACTAAACTAACCCTAATTTTTTTTGTGGCTTTTTCATGGACTGTAGGTATGAAGAACAGACTCGATCTAAACTACGAAAAACTGTAAAATCTCACCGAGCAACCTGGAAATCTGATACCACTTGATAGAGGCAAAGGTGTCCCGTCTTTCGATGAGATGATGGATATCGCTTTGATGGAAGTCGACTTTGACGATCCGACTATGAACGTGCGATGACGTCGCGCCTTAGCAATCGCTAAACCAACTCCGAGAGGTTATTGACCACGCCGGAGCACGATCAACCTGACCACGAGGGTCTGTTTCCTGCGAGCAAACGAAGAACAAGCAAGAAACTGAGATTGCAATCTGGATATTGCGAATATAGGATGAAAGCTTTATTGATCAAGGTGGGGTTCTGTGACGCCTTTGTCTGGTCGTTGAACACAAACGAAGTACGCGAAGTTGCAGCTATGGCGAACTTTTAATCTAAACGAAACCCAAAGTCTAAACGACGCCCTAAGGGTTGTATATATTTAGGAAGAGGGGGGAATTTCGTGGCCCTTGGGGAAGGGGTCCGAAACCAACCCTATCTCTTGTTTCCCCACACATACGGACTCTAAAAATAGCCTATACTCAACTATTTCGAAATTACATGGGCCTGGCCCAATAATAAGGTGACGCAGCACCTAGAATAGCCTCTGGACGAAAGTTATGAAGTAGCATCTTGTATATTTCGTCCAAGGCTTCATGCACGCATTATGGTGGCTTCAACATCCTGAAATCATCACTTGTAACTCCGTTCTTGTCCCCCATGCGCATGCCATCATCTCCATGCTTTCTTGCTCCAATGTTCATCCTTCTCAAAGCTAGGCAAGCAAAACAAATGTATCCAATTTAGGCAACATCATATTCTCATGAACATTAGAATCATTACCAAGAAACGAAAGTACCTGGTAATTTAATTGGCGTGCGCGAGCTCTAGTAATTGGTCCAGTATGTATAGCAGCAGGGGCTGTGGGTGTAACAATGGTATTGATGTCCTCATCAGCTCTTGTAGCGGTAGAGGTAGAATGTCCAATGGAGACAATGGGTTGAAGCCATAGACGACCTCGAAGGGGCAGTTGCCGGTAGTCGAATGTCTTGCACGATTGTAGGCGTACTCGGCGATGGGTAGGCACTCCTCCCACTCCTTGATGTTCTTGTTTATCAACACGCGTAGTAGAGTGGAGAGCGTGCGGTTGGTCACCTCCGTTTGGCCGTCGGTTTGTGGATGGTATGCCGAAGAGAACAAAAGCTTGATTCCGAGCTTGGCACACAATGTCTTCCAAAAGTAACTCAAGAACTTGACGTCGCGGTCTGAGACAATCGTCTTTGGCACTCCATGAAGGCGCAAGATTTCCCTACAAAACAAATTTGCAACATGTGAAGCATCGTCTATCTTGTTGCAAGGAATGAAATGTGCCAGTTTGGAGAATCGGTCCACAACAACAAAAACAGAATCCTTGCCATTTCGAGTTCTAGGCAAACCAAGCACAAAGTCCATGCTAATGTCTTCCCATGGGTGATATGGAATTGGAAGTGGCATATAGAGGCGATGAGATTGAGCTTTGGACTTAGCTTTGCGACATGTAGAGCATCGGTTGGTGAAGCGATTGACGTCGCGGAACATCTTGGGCCAAAAGTAGTTCTTGGAGAGCGTAGTGATAGAGGCAAAGGTGTCCCGTCTTTCGATGAGATGATGAATATCGCTTTGATGGAAGTCGACTTTGACGATCCGACTACGAACGTGCGAGGACGTCGCGCCTTAGCAATCGCTAAACCAACTCCGAGAGGTTATCGACCACGCCGGAGCACGATCAACCTGACCACGAGGGTCTGTTTCCTGCGAGCAAACGAAGAACAGGCAAGAAACTGAGATTGCAATCTGGATATTGCGAATATAAGATGAAAGCTTTATTGATCAAGGTGGGGTTCTGTGACGCCTTTGTCTGGTCGCTGAACACAAACGAAGTACGCGAAGTTGCAGCTATGGCGAACTTTTAATCTAAACAAAACCCAAAGTCTAAACGACGCCCTAAGGGCTGTATATATGGAGGAAGAGGGGGGGAATTTCGTGGCCCTTGAGGAAGGGGTCCGAAACCAACCCTATCTCTTGTTTCCCCACACATACGGACTATAAAAACAGCCTATACTTATGTATTTCGAAATTACATGGGCCTGGCCCAATAATAAGGTGACGCAGCACCTAGAATAGCCTCTGGACGAAAGTTATGAAGTAGCATCTTGTATATTTCGTCCAAGGCTTCATGCACGCATTATGGTGGCTTCAACGTCCTGAAATCATCACTTGTAACTCCGTTCTTGTTCCCCATGCGCATGCCATCATCTCCATGCTTGTTCTTGCTCCAATGTTCATCCTTCTCAAAGCTAGGCCCTTCATTTGTAAGCAAAACAAATGTATCCAATTTAGGCAGCATCATATTCTCATGAACATTAGAATCATTAGCAAGAAACGAAAGTACCTGGTAATTTAATTGGCGTGCGCGAGCTCTAGTAATTGGTCCAGTATGTATAGCAGCAGGGACTGTGGGTGTAATAATTGTATTGATGTCCTCATCACGTAGCAAATGTCTTGTCGCGTCCAAAGTGTCCCATGAGTCCGCCTCCATGAGATTCCTGCAAAAGCAACAAGCGAAGGGAGGACTCGGGGATGCAAAGTTTGTTAGCTCTCATAAGATATCTATCTTTGATGTAGTATCGATCCCAAGAAGTATGCGTCAAACACTTGGCATAAGGAATAGAAAATGTAGGATCATGCTCATACATGTCTTTTATATGCTCAAAGCCAATGACATTTAACTCAAGTTGATTAACAAGCATGCATATACGGGAAAGTGCATCCGCCACAACATTTTCCTTACCTTTAATATACTTGATGACATAAGGAAACGACTCAATGAACTCACTCCATTTAGCATGACGCTTGTTCAACTTAGTTTGACCCTTAAGGTATTTAAGCGTTTCATGGTCGGTATGGATGATGAACTCATGAGGGCGTAGGTAATGTTCCCATTCATGCAAAACTCGCACCAAAGCATATAGCTCTTTGTCATAGATAGGGTAATTGAGTTGCGCTCCAGAGAGTTTCTCACTAAAATAAGCAATTGGGCGCTTCTCTTCCGTTAACACACCTCCTATGCCATTACCACTAGCATCGCAATGAATTTCGAAAGGTTTGTCAAAGTTGGGTAATGCAAGCACGGGAGCATGAGTAAGCAAATTCTTAAGCTCATTGAAAGCGATATCTTGAGATGTTCCCTAAACAAACGGTGCATTTTTCTTACTCAAAGCATGCAAAGGTGAAGCAATGGTGCTAAAATCCTTCACAAATCTGCGATAGAAACCGGCTAAACCAAGAAAACTACGCACTTGTTGCAAATTGGTTGGTTGGGGCCAAGTTTTAATAGCATTGATCTTAGATTCATCAACATGAACACCCTTAGAAGATACTACGAAACCCAAGAAAACAAGCTTATCAACACCAAATAGGCATTTTTCCATATTAGCATAAAGTTGCTCTTTTCGAAGAGTTTGTAGCACGGTGCAAAGGTGGGTGACGTGCTCTTTGAGAGATTTGCTAAACACAAGGATATCATCAAAGTAGACAACAACAAATTCACCAATGTAAGGGCGAAACACGTAATGCATAAGACGCATGAAAGTACCGGGTGCTTCCGATAAACCCATAGGCATGACTAACCACTCGTATAGACCAAACTTTGTTTTCAAAGCGGTTTTCCATTCATCACCCTCTTGTATGCGGATTTGATAGTAACCACTTTTAAGATCAATTTTGGAAAAGATAGTGGCACCGCAAAGTTCATCAAGCATATCATCAAGGCGTGGAATGGGATACCTATAACGAACGGTGATAGCATTGATAGGTCTACAATCGGAACACATGCGAAAGCTACCGTCTCGTTTTGGCACAAGAATGACCGGTACGGCACAAGGACTCAAACTTTCACGCACATGTCCATGGTCTATGAGATGCTTTACTTGCCTTTGAATTTCTTTGGTTTCTTCGCAGTTGACGCGGTAGGGCGCTTTGTTTGGAAGCGGCGCTCCGGGGATGAGATCAATTCGGTGCTCAATGCCTCGTAGTGGAGGTAGACCCGGAGGTAGCTCATCAGGGAAAACATCTTGGAATTCCTGCAATAAAGAAGATAACACCAAAGGTAGATCGTGAGAGTTGTTAGTTTTTGGTGCCTCATCCTTGCACAATAGGACATAGTGTAGGACACTTGATGGGTTCTCACACACTTCTCTCATCTCACGTTTGGTGGCGAATAGGACTAAGTTTTTCTTGTCGTTCATCGTGGAGGCACTCAATTTGGGCTTGTGGCGCTCACTCTCTTTTTGGTGGTTCACTCTCTCACTATTCTCTCCACGATGGGTGTTTTGCTTGTCGGCGAGCACTTGACTTGGAGACATAGGACGTAGCACAAACTCTTTCCCTTTCATCTTGAAGCTATAGTGATTTGTACGCCCATTGTGAATGACACCTCGGTCAAATTGCCATGGCCGTCTAAGAAGGAGGCGGCACACGGTCATCGGAAGGACATCACACTCCAAAGTGTCTTCATAGGCGCCGATCTTGAAAGAGACTTGTACTCTCTGCTCGACTTGTATGGTGCCGGTGTCGCTTAGCCATTGAACCTTGTAGGGGTGCGGGTGCTTCATCTTGACCAATTGGAGTTTGGAGCATAGTTCTTCACTTGCCAAGTTATGGCAACTCCCTCCATCGATGATGACCTTGACGGACCGTCCATTGATGCCGGCCTTTGTGTGGAAGATATGGCATCTTTGATCTTCGTCTTGTTGATGTTGAAGAGTCAAGACCTTGGAGACAACAAGAGCGGGACTTGAGTCTTCGTCACAAAAGATGTGATCATCTTCTTCTTCATTGTTCACTTGTCGGTGCATGGCCACTTGCTCAAGAGCTTCCATTTCTCCTTCACTCATGGAGTCGTAGGTGCCGTCGTCGTTGAGGATCATGGTGCGCTTGTTTGTGCACTCGAAGGACTTGTGGCCTCGGCTTCCGCATGTGAAACATTTGATGGAACTTGTCTTGATGGTCTCATCGGTTGGAGTAGATGATGATGAAGCTTTCAGCTTGAAGTTGCTTGTAGTAGGAGGACGACTTGAGCTTGTCGAAGCTTTCTTGTAACTTGACTTGTCGCCATTGCTCGTGGTGGGAGTCGTCGAAGCTTGATTGTTGGAGAGGCCATAGGACTTGGGTGAGAACTTGGCATACTTGAAGTCGTGTTGTACTTGCCGTTCCGCTTTGGTGGCTTGATGCACTAGCTCGATGAGGTTCGAGTATGGTTGGAAGTCGGCAATCTTCTTGATAGGGTGATTGAGTCCATTCAAGAAACGTGCCATAGTTTGCTCATCATCTTCTTTGACATTGGCTCGTATCATGGCCATCTCCATTTCCTTGTAGTACTCTTCAACGCTCTTGGTTTCTTGCTTGAGTTGTTGGAGTTTCTTGAAGAGGTCGCGGTTGTAGTAGTTTGGCACGAATCGTGCTCTCATGACATCCTTCATTTGTGCCCAAGTGGTGATGGGTGGTTCACCTCTTGCCGCTTGTTTCTCAATGACTTGTTCCCACCAAATGAGGACGTAGTCTTGGAATTCGAGGGATGCCATTGCGATCTTCTTCTCTTCTTCGTAGTTGTGCAAGCGGAAGATTTTGTCAACCTTCAATGCCCATGATATGTACTCTTCGGGGTCATTGCTTCCGGTAAACTTGGGAATGGTGAACTTTAGCTTGCCATATCGTTGCTCTTCATTGTGTTGGGGTCGGGGATGATGACGCCCATGTCGGTGTGGATTGGCAATTTCATGTCGCTCTTGGCGAAGAGGGTTGTCTTCCTCATGTTGCTCTTGGTGAGGAGGGTTGTCATCCTCATGATGCTCTTGTCGAGGAGGTGGTCCATTGTCTTCTTTCTCTCGATGGACTTGACGTTCTTGTCTCGCTTGAGGAGAAACTTGTCTATCTTGACGAGGAGCTTGTCGATCTTGACGAGGGGCTTGACGATGCACACGTGCTTCGTAAATCCTTTCTTGAGCTTCGTCGCGAAGTGCTTCTTGATGTAGTTGAGCTTGTCGGCCTCGATTGGCTACGGCACGACTTGAGTCTTGAAGAGCACGTTGCGCCTCAAGTGCTTGAGCTTCACGTAGTTGTCGTTCTTGACGTTGCGCCTCGGCGTCTTGTGCATCTTGATGTTGTCGCGCTCGCTCCTCTTGTTCTTGTTGTCGTTGGCGTTGCCGTTCTTGTGCTTGTGCGAAAGCAGCTTGGTTGTGACGATGTCGATGCTCTTGAGAGTCGGTGTCGTGTAGAGGATTGCGGTTAGCTTGACGGTCTTGACGCGCGACACGACGAAGAGTGTTCGATGTCGGTGTACTTGAACCGGAGATGGTGTCGTCGTAGTGTCGACTTGAGCGGCTCCGTCTTGACGAGGACGAAGTTGTAGAAGAGCGGACCATCATGGTTCGGATATCTTCTTTGAGGGAACTCATGGATGTGTCGAAGTAGTCTCTTGTACGTTGCTTAGATTGTCGTAGATCGGTGGCGAGGTTGTCGATGCGATCGCCCAAAGCAAGTTGTTCTTGATGCAAAGCTCGGTGTGCACCAAATAGTTGAGTCTTGGTGACGTAGGATGACATGTCGTCGTCTTGCTCCAAGAAGAGTGGGTTGGTAGAAGTACTTGGCCTATCCATCATTCCAAACAAAGATATGTGAGTGGGAGAAAGAGAAAAACCAATGCCAAATGTACCTTGACCAATGTTGAAAATGGATCAAAGATCACTCCAATGTGTATCAAGGGAATAACACAATTGGTACCGTTTCTTGTCGGTTCTCACACCTACACAAGTAAAAGCTTATGGTGGAGCTTGGTTAGGATGGTGGCACAAAATTTGATGCAATTGTAAGTGAGACTCAATAATGTTGGAAAAGATTCACAAATTTGCAAATGCAACAAGTAGACCAGTAGCAAGATATGGTACACGGAAACACACACGCAAATAGATAAGTGGGGTTGGGAAACCAAGGGTGAGCCAAAATGTGGAATCCACCAAGATGCTCTTGTTGCACAACACTAGAGAGACGCTAGCACGATTGCACAATAGGCGGATACGAACTTGTGCACAACCTACTAAGCAAAAATGCAACGACTTCTATCCCAAGTATGCTATATGTATGATGTTTCTATGCTTTGATCCAAGATGATCGAGTATGACAATCTTAACGTTGTATGATGCTATGGTTCTTGCTTATAAGCTCTTTGCCTATCGTTCCCTTTTGCTTAAAAGCTTGTTTGGCTCTTTGTTGTTTGAGCTCTTTTCTCATGCAATGCTTCACGAACCAAGATAGCAATTGTGTATGCGAAGACAACTTTTGTGACACAAGAGATGATACCAAGATATGCAACTCAATGATGGTATGTATGATATGTGAAGTATGAACACTAATGTGCACAAGTCACGTTGCCAGCAATACTCAAACGCTAGTCTCGATGGGTAAGCTACGCAAAAGTAAGGCCATGGGTTTATCAATGCAAATGCAAGAGAGTATGATGATATCGCTATACCAAGATAATATGAAGGTGAAGGTGATACCAATGTAGCCGTTCGTAGTAGTCCTTGGCGAAGATGAGCGGTGGTGATGTTGTTGCCGAACCGTACCTAGATAGCCGAAACACAATAGGATATGGAAACCACAACTCAAATTCTCAAAACAAAATGGGTCAAAATTGTCGGAGTTGGTAGCGGAAAAGGCTATGGTGGTGCTATGCGGAAATGGTGGTGGTATGCGGAAGTGTATGTGGGCTCCAGAACAAAATTGGACGAAAGTTAGGCGGTAAACGGAGTGGAGGATGGAGTTGATGCTGTCAGGGGCCGGATGTCCGGCCTGATGGCCGGATGTCCGGGCTGGTCAGGCCGGATGTCCGGGCTCGGGATCCGTGGATGAACACCGCGTGGAGAGGTCAAATCCAGGGAAAAATTCGGAAGATTTTGTGCATGGAAATTGGGGAAAAGATGGGGAAAAGCTAGATCTACCTGCAACACACGAAATCCGCGGATCAAATCCAACAAAACTTCATCAGACCAACAAATCACAAAAAAAAACTTTGGGGCTATTTTTGTGGGGCAATTTTCGGGTTAGGACGAAAAACAACAAAATCAAGCTAGAAAACAAAGAGAGGGGGCTCCGAAATCGTGATCAACGTGGCTCATGATACCAAGATGATGTAGGGTTGAACCCTAGATGGCCGATCTTTCACGAAAGGAGCGGATCCCAACTAAGAACACGAGGGGAAACACGAGGGGAAGACACGAGAGAATCACTCAAACCAACAAGAACAATCACACATGTGCTAGATCCTCGAAACACAAAGAGATACACGATCCAAATCCAA
Source organism: Triticum aestivum (assembly GCF_018294505.1). Classification (NCBI taxonomy): domain Eukaryota; kingdom Viridiplantae; phylum Streptophyta; class Magnoliopsida; order Poales; family Poaceae; genus Triticum; species Triticum aestivum. The sequence goes on along the minus strand of NC_057811.1, from coordinate 235,421,982 downwards.
CAAGGGACGATACATAGGTAACCGGTTCTTCTCCGAAAGGAGGTCTTGAAGGGGGCCACCCAAGAGGGGGTCTTGAATCCAACGTGGATCGTCTCCGAAGAGGGGCCGCAGTCTCTCTCGAGGAGGAGATCCGTATGGATGAGCAATGCTCTATCTCACATATGAGCTAAACCAATGCTAACCCTAGAAAGATGGAGGAGAAAGAGTATATATAGTCTAGGGAGTCGAAGGGGTACACGGGCCTCGGCCCTTACTGTGCGCAGACAGAGGTGGCCGGATGTCCGGGCGACGGGCCGGATGTCCGGGGCTTCGGGAGAGGCCGGATGTCCGGGCTGGAGGGCAAAACTTCTGGATGTTCTGTAGCGTGGCGCCGGATGTCCGGGCTTTTGGCCGGATTTCCGGGCTGGGGCCGGATGTCCGGGCTGGACGCCGGATGTCCGGGCCCTGTAGGCTTGGGCGTCTGGGCTGCTGCTGCTGTGGATGCTCCAGTGGCCGGATGTCCGGGGTCATGGCCGGATGTCCGGGGCCTGGAAGGTGAACTTGCCTGTTTCCGTTGGTTCTCTTCATCCATGGACTTGGCGGCTTGTCCGTCTTCACGTGCATCCTCGGGAGGCTCCTCTTGACACCTAATCATGCATAGCATATCGGACTTAGGTAGTAGCCATGTCTCGAGTGGATCATATGTGATATCACTAAGGAAGGAAGTCACCTCGTTCTCGAGAGCTCTAGCTCATGCTCGTGTCATAGGTCCTCTTGGCTCTTGATGAGATGATGGTAGATCCATGGGGATGACCGTAGGATGCTCCGCATCATTGCGAATATAAGAGGAAAGCTTTATTGATCGAGGTGGGGTTCTGTGACGCCTTTGTCTAGTCATTGAACACAAAGGAAGTACGTGAAGTTGCAGCTATGGCGAACTTTAATCTAAACAAAACCCAAAGTCTAAACGGTGCCCTAAGGGCTGTATATATGGAGGAAGAGGGGGGAATTTCGTGGCCCTTTGGGAAGGGGTCCGAAATGAACCCTATCTCTTGTTTCCCCACACATACGGACTCTAAAAACAGCCTATGATGTGGAGTGGAACTCCGTACGGCCGATCTTTCACGAAAGGAGCGGATCCCAACTAAGGACACGAAGAACACGAGGAGAAAACGAGGGAAAACACAAGAGGAAGCACGAGAGAATCACTCAACCAACAAGAATAGATCACACATGTGCTAGATCGATGAACACAAAGGTGAGATACAAGATCCAAGTCCAACAAAGGACGATACAAACGGTAACCGGTTCTTCTCCTAGAGGAGGTCTTGAGGGGGGTCTTCTCCATGAGGAGGTCTTGAATCCAACATGGATCTTCTCCGTAGAAGGGCCGCGGTCCCTCTCATGGAGTAGATCCATATGGTTGAGCAAAGCTCTATCTCTAATATGAGCTAAACCTATGCTAACCCTCAAATGGAGGAGGAGGGGGTCTATATATAGTGCTAAGCCACGAAGGGATAAGTGAGGGGCGAAAGGGTACATGGGCTTCGGCCCAAGTCACGCACGCAGGCGGGGTCCGGATGATCCGGATGGTGGCCCGGATGATCCGGGTGTCGGGGGTCCGGATGATCTGGCTTCGTCGAGCAGGCTTCGGGTGTCTTCGGGCACATTAGCCGGATCGTCCGGGCTCGGTCCGGATCGTCCGGCTGGGGGTCCGGATGATCCGGGCAAGTCCTGTCTTGTCCGTTCTTCTTCTTCCTTCTCCTCTTCCATGCTTGGCCTTGGTCCTTGGATCCTCCATGGTCATCTCGGACGTACCTGGGTATATGCAAGGTCCATGCATGAGGTAGTAGCCATGTCTCATATGTGGAAAGTGTCGGTTCGAAGAGGAGTGAGTTCACCTTATGTCCAATGGCGTATGGTCGAGGTCTCATCGTATGTCCTTTTGGGGCTTGGGGAGTAGTCGAAGTGTTCATGGGGATGATCGTGGGATGCACCGCATCATCTCCGCCCCCTTGGGAAAGATCCGACCTCGGATCGTGATCCTCATCACCATGGAAACGGTTGTCGTGGACGGACTTGTAGTTGGACGAAGTGGAAGACATGGCGCAATCCAAGTACTCCAAGGTGTCGCCGGAGTGGTATACATGCAAGAAAAACAAATACAAATGACACTCGAAAATACAATGGTTAGCGCACACAAAGTGTCCATCAAGGAAGTATGAGTCCGTGAGGCAAGATTGTTCGTGACAAAACACATGAAGCTTATCAAGATGATAGAGAATGATATGCAAAGCATTCATGGCAGCAAAAACATTCATTGTGCACACAAATGTGTTGTGAATATGATCAATGCAACCACGGTGCAAAATGATGTCATAGTGAGACGGTTTATCAAAAGCATGAATATGGCAATGGATGCTCAATATGAATAGGTCATCATGCAATTGATGGTAGGCAATATGATCATGATGTATGAATATGTCATCAAGAAAGATCACAACAAATTTGCTAAGGAAATGCACAAGCTCGTATATCATGGATGACATGGGAATAGAGGCAACAAGACAAGCATAATGTGAGTCAATCCATGCATAGGGTGCAAACTTCTGGTGAGTATGATATGTCCATCGAGCATGACATGAGGAAGCACAATCAACAAATATGTATGTGTTGGTGCGATGTGTCAAAGGAGTGTTGATGTACCAATGCTCGATGTCGTGGCACTCCTCAACGTGAAGGTCCATAGGGTCCATCTCCAATGTTGGTCCTCCATCCAATATATGTATCATGTAGACAAGAAGTAGGAGACAACAATGAAAGCATGGCCCATCCAATATGCATATGTGAGGATGGCTCAAAGGGAAGGAGGTCACCTTTAGGAGTTTCTCAAGGATGATGGAGTTGCGCATCGTGTATGCCTTCACATAACCAATATGTCTCGTGAAGGTACCGCCTTGTGAATCCTTCAAAAAGAAAGAACATGACAAACACTCGGAAAAACAAATGAGGTTAGCGGAAGTGCAAAACCTATCATTCGTGTGGTAGGATACCCAACAAGTGTATGCATCATACTCATCATAAGAAAGGACAAGGGAGCATTTCATAGTATGGAGGCATATGATGCGATAATAACCAAATAGAATAGGCTCAATGAAACAAGCATTCTTCACAAGTAATATGTCCAAGTCTCCATGATCAATAAGCATAGATGCAACTAATGGAGGCAAGCGACAAATATCAAGATATCTCACGTGAGAGGCATGAATATATATGTCATCAACCCGAGAAAGCGAGTAAGAGTGGAACATGGGTGATGCATCATAGCAAGTAATCATAGTGATCAAGTCAAGCAAGCTAGTAGTGCGAAGATGCAACGTACTAGGAGGAATCATGGCAAGCATGTCATGTGTGCAAATAGTGGGCATGAATAATTCACATGGCATAGCACAAGCATGAAAGCAAGACATGAGGAAAGTAGCATCAATGTATTGGTGAGAGGCCATATGTAAATAGCAATGGGACATCATGACTCTCCCAACACAACAAGCATCAATAGCATGAGGCACATGGTAAACATGGCCATAGCAACAAGGATCTCCACCAAGCATGCAAATACACATATGAGTAGTAAAATGGTGATCATGGGTAGATGCAAGCAAGGGTCACAATTGCATGGCAAAGGCATATAAGCAAGCATAACATGCAAAGTGAACATGGTAAAATGGGCATAATGTGACAAGTGATATATAGCCCATAGCCTTGTGTGAGCCAAGTAAAAGGAATGCGCGAAGAGAACGATGGTAAGGATAGTTCACGGGATCCCAAGTCATCTTTGCTCTCAAGAGCTCGTTTTGTCAACTCTTGGGATTGAGAGGTTGACGAGTATACATGAGTACCTACACAAGACAAAGACAAAGGGAAAATTGTGTGTGCGTGGTAGATGTACACATCATCCATCATGATGCGCGCATGCATGTGGTGGTTAGCACAAAATAGCCAATGCTCAAATAAATGAGATGCGTGATATAGAAACATGTCATCCATCATGATAGGTTTGTTGTCATGTATGGCATAATGGATATTCAAATTGGGCAATGCATCAGGAAAAATATCTAGATGATTGTTATTCATGGAATGCATATGGTGCAAGCAATTATGGGAATCATGGAAAGTATGGAATGCATCAAAATCTCCTAATATGGATGAGCAAACTATGGGGGTCTCCTCATGATTATTTGTAGAAACATCACATGGAGAATATTGACAACATCCAAAACAAAGCATTTTGGAACAATGTGATCATGGCATGTCATAGTAGATGAAGTGCGCAAATCATGTAAAGGAAGCATAGCAATATCATCGCATGAAAAAGGAAAGCCAACGACCATCATCTCATCATCTATGCCATAAGTGCAAATAGGATTTATTTTAATGGGGCATGCATAGTTACTATGTTGAGATTGAAATGAATCAATATGGGAGATCTCACTCATATCATATGACAAGTTCAATGGATTGTCAAACATGAAGTGACCAATAGAATTTTCACATGATATCCTATGGAGCATAGCATCACAACTAGGCAACTCAACATGCTCATCATCATAGTCATCATAAATTGGTAAGTCATGACATGAGGAAGTCGCACTAGCATGAAGCATGGAAATAGGTGGATCAACATCATGCAAGCAATCATTGGTAAGATAGTCCACTAGTGGGACAAGAGATGCACCATCACCTAAGTTACCTTTGGAGCATCGCTCATGTGTTGTAGGTGAGGTTGCAACTTGATGGTACCATGTGGGGGGTGCATCTTCTTCCACCATGGCCATCGGTTTTCCCATTGGAGGTATGGAATCGTCAAGGATAGGCATGCCGTCATGTAGGAGACGTAGCACCAAAGAAGAAAACACACTCGGAGTAGAGGTTAAGTCGTTAGAAATCATAGTGGCCTCACGTGCCGTGTCAACTACTTCACTCACTAAGTGTTGTGGCTCACTCACTCCCAATATGATGCTCTCACTCGTATGGTTGGTGGAGTCACTCAAAAGGCTCTCAACCTCACATAGGATGTGTGGCATACTCTCAAGTGTGGGACTAGTGGTGGTCACACTCATCCTCTCATAGGAAATGCACTCAATGTCACATATGTGGTGGTGGCTCTCCTCACATGGCAATTGGAACATCGCGTCATTTGTGGGTGTCGGAGAGGTGTAGGTGCAAACGTCTCCATGCTCAACTCCTATCGCCGCCTTGGTTGAAGGGATAGTCCCATGCTCAACCTTCTTGTAGCCGTCTTGTTGTTGGAGGTCCATATGATGTGGCACCTCGTAGCTCGTCTCCATGACCGAAGGGAATTTCCCATGCTCGGCCATCTTTCTTGAGGGGCTTCCGAAGATGGAAGTGTCTCCCTCGCTCGTAGGTGGTCGCCTCGTTGTTGAAGATGTCGATGTAGGCGAACTCACGGGAAGTAGGCAAAGATGTCGTACGTCCAAAGGCGAAGATGCCTTGAGAACACTTGGCGAAGATGCCGAAGTGGTTGGTGTAGCCGTAGCTCCGTCTTGGTGGTGCTCGTCTCGCGGTCTTCTCTTATGCTCATGAAGCTTGGCCTTGGCGTGAAGTAGAGCTTGTTGGGACTTGTGTGTTTGCGCTTGTGGAGCATCTTCATGATGATGGTGTCGTTGTCGCACTTGAGCTCGTAGGAGATGTCGTTCGTCGTCGTCGTGCACATGTTGCTTGGAGGTGACTTGCCCTTCATGACGATGTTGGCGATGGTCGCCATGGAGATGTGGACGTGGACAACTTGCGCTTGCATCTTGTTTGCGCTCCGAAGATGATCGACTTGCTCGCCGTCGCCTTGAGGATGATGAAGGGGAAGAGGACTTGTAGTCGGCCACCATGTCTCGTAGTTGATCCTTTAGCCCGCCCAACTTGGTGTCGATGTAGTCCCTTTTCCTTGCTTCGGAGTGTCGTATGTCGATGGCGAGGTTGTCGAGGCGCTCTCGCAAGGTAGATTGTGTGCCTTGCATTTGTCGTTGTAGATCGAAGATGGACGCTTTGGTGATGTAGGTGTTCACGCCGTCATTGTTGTCGAAGACCGGAGATGAAATGCCTTGCCTGTCCATCTGATAGAGGCGAGGGTGTCCCGATCTTTCGATGAGATGATAACTATCGATTTGGTGGAGACGACTTTGACGATCCGACTACAAACGTGCACGACGTTGCGCCTTAGCAATCGCTAAACCAATCTCCTGAGGTTACTGACGATGCCGGAAGCACGATCAGCCTGACCACGAAGGTCTATTCCTGCAAGCAATCGAAGAACGAGCAAGAATATGATAAAGCAATCTGAATATTGCGAATATATATGAAGTATTGATAATGGTGGGGATCCGTAAGCGGTCTTGGTCTGGTCGTTGGACACAAACGAAGTACACGAAGTTGCAATGGCTAACTTTTAACTAAACAAATCCCAAGGAAAAAGCTACTAGATGGATCTACTTATATAGGAGCAAGGGGTGGCGGCCAAGGAGGTGGGAGGACGTCCCAAGGCATCCTAAAACCAACCCTAGGTCGTACAAGGCTCATGGGCCCAAGTGGAGGTGATGCAACACCTTTGGACTTGTTGTTTGACTCGGATTCTGGTGCAACGTCAGATTGTTTCGACCATAACTCAATGCTCCGGACGAATTTAAAGGTGAATCCAATTGGGTTGGAAAGAGCACGAAATCTAGTTTCCAACAAAAAAAGAATCACCCAATTCGGAGTCCGTATGAAAAAGTTGTTGGCGTTTTGAGTCAGGTATGTCTGTGTAGTCCGAATCTGAATCCAGAACGTGAGAGACTTGGACTCTATCTTCTCTTGGCCCAAAAGTGACGTGAGAGGACTTTTTGAACAGAACCTAAACTTCTCCTTTTGCCTTATCTTCATATGTGGATTGTACAAATGTCCCATACACCTGCAATTAGACAAAACACAAAAGTGTGTGAAGTATTTTTGTTCTGGATAACATAAATAGATTATTGAATAGTTTGCACTAGAAATCACCTGACAAATATGCATGTATGCAATATTTTTGGTCGTATCCAAGGTAGTCATGTCCTCATCATCCTCCCCTTCTTGAAAACAAAGCTGTCCTCGGCGTTGCTTAATCTGAAATGTGGCTAACAAAAGAGACAAGGTGTACATGTTGTATATGTATATGTCATCCATTTTTACTTCCCGTGGATTTTGCACATATGACACATGTATACATGAGTAACTTTCATAGTTAATAAAATATAAAGCCAAAATATTATCACAAGAAGTAGAAGGCATGAAAGTATTGCAACTCAGTTTGCACATATAAGTGAAGCTCTTATTCATATGAAAAGATTGACAATATTCATCATTAAACCATCCCAACATTGATGAACCATCACCAAGATTAGAGGTCATATCAAAATGATTAAACATTGGCACAATTATTTTCAAACATATTTGATCCAAATCTGATTTATTCCCTGATTCACTTGATTCTTTTGCATCGATAGTTAATTCAATGGGCTCACTCAAAATTGTTTGATCACATGGCAAAGTCAAATCATCAACATAGTCCTCTAAGGTAGCTAGTGTGATCAAAGTAGTGGGTAGCTCACCGCATGGTGCACTTAAATTGACAAGACATTCATCATACTCATGTGGAAGTGGAAGATTAGTACCTTTGTCATTACCTCTTATGATCAACTCAGATGAGGTAGGCACTCTCGGTGATGATGTGTCACATGGTGGAGGTGATGTAGTCCTCACAACAACGGATGTGGTTGTCATAGTATGCTTAGTAGTTGAAGGGACAACCGTATCAACTCTTGGAATGTGCATCTCGCGCTTGTTCTCCTTGTGCGCAACACGTCGTTTTATTTCCTGTTCAGCTTTGCAAGCAAGATGAAACAAATGGTCCATAGGATAACACTCTTCATGTATTAGTATCTCCTGAATGTCACGATTTAATCCTCCCCAAAATCTATCCATAAAATCTTCTTCACTTTCTTCTAAAGAGGAATGCAGCAAGGTAGTTTGTAAAGTATCATAATATTTCGTTACGGTGTCACTACCTTGTTTTAAATGTTGCAACTTTGTAATCATGTCGCGAGTATAATAAGCGGGAACGAATGTATGTCGCATGGCAAGTTTCAAATCATCCCAAGTAGTAGGTATATCATTAGGGTGTAACCGACAATATTCACTCCACCAAACTACCGCATAACCAGTGAAAGAACCAACCGCAACCTTAACTTTTTTACGCACATCAAAATTATTGGAAGCAAATATATTATTTAGGTCAAACTCCCATTCAATATATAAAGCAGGTCTAAAACGACCATTAAATGGTGGTATAGAAACATTAACCTGATCATGTGCATTTGGATGTTTGTGCACCTCTCGTGACGGTTGTGGTATTTGCATAGGTGATGGCACATCTCCCACGATCGACAAACCCCATGAATTGACTCTAGATCCTGTCATGATTAGTAGAAACAAGAAACAAAATTCAAGAATAATGTTCCTATGAACTACTAGGATGTGGTGGTAAAGCGCTCACAGTAAAGCAAATATCAATATCTTACAAGTTCTTACCAAGCAGCAGGTGGTGACAGGCAACCAGCGGTGTCAAATAACTCCAAAGATTGAGTAAAGCGATTGCCAGGGGAACGTACGTATACACGGTGTAGAAATATGTGGAGCTGGGTTGGCTATATATGGTAGCAAAATATTAGCAATAATCAATTCAGAGATGCAATGTTGAATAAACGCTCAACGACGGTACTGTGCTGGTCCTAGGCTAGACCGGACTAGAGACGCGAGCCTAGAACACTAATGAGGTCACGGTGTAGCACAACTAGCATCAATGAAGGATACTAAGTAGCTCTGGACAGCAAGATATAAGTGAAGATCACAACGGCAGTAAAGATAATGATGAAAAACAACTGCCAAGCAGGATATACAACAACTCTCTCCAACTTTCCTCTTGAAAAGTTTGTGCCAATTTTCTGATAATTTTTTTCAAAGAATGCTACTAACTCAAGCTTTCCAATGCAAAAAGAATCACTCAATTCCGAGTTGATATGAGGAGTGAAAGAATTCTGAAACTGGCTTGAAAAACTGGAATAAGCTGTGTCCGCGAACTTCGGAGGGCAAAAAGACCTATTTAGAAGACGATTTTGAGGTGTCAAATATTGAACTAGTCTCTGCAACTATTTAGATGCGGCTCGTCGCTAGCTTTCATTTGAGTACTCGCGGAGTCAAAACTGACTTCGTATGAGGAAGGTATGCCTGTTTTACTAAACAGTGCACAAAACAGATTCCAATCCGAATTCAACTACGAGATTGAGTCTAGATAGATCCGAATTTTGTTTTTTTTCTTCTCTCTTTTTTTTTCTCACACTTTTTTTTTCTGACTTCTTTTTCTTTTTTTTCTCTATCTTTTTTGTTCTCTCCCTCTTTCCAAGACAAACTAGATAAGATGCAGATTGGATCAAGCGAAGATGTGAACAACCTCAACTATGATTGTGACAATGAACTATGTGTAGCACGTGGTGGAATTTGATGGATGGTGTGGTGGACAGCAGAAAAGATAACGATGCAGCGACGACGTGACTAATGTGAACAGAACTCGAAACTCTAAACGAACTAGACCCTAAGACCAGCAACTCGACACGACGATGCAACCGATAATTCAATAATGCAAACAATGAATAGAAAATTGCAAAGGCTCAGACTGGCTTGGACAAAAGGATGAATAGATCTAACTTTTTTGTGGCTTTTTCTTGGACAATAGGTAAGAAAATAAATCTAATCTAGGGGAAACTGGAAATTCTCACCGAGCAACCTGAAAACTGATACCACTTGATAGAGGCGAGGGTGTCCCGATCTTTCGATGAGATGATAACTATCGATTTGGTGGAGACGACTTTGACGATCCGACTACAAACGTGCACGACGTTGCGCCTTATCAATCGCTAAACCAATCTCCTGAGGTTACTGACGATGCCGGAAGCACGATCAGCCTGACCACGAAGGTCTATTCCTGCAAGCAATCGAAGAACGGGCAAGAATATGATAATGCAATCTGAATATTGCGAATATATATGAAGTATTGATAGTGGTGGGAATCCGTAAGCGGTCTTGGTCTGGTCGTTGGACACAAACGAAGTACACGAAGTTGCAATGGCTAACTTTTAACTAAACAAATTCCAAGGAAAAAGCTACTAGATGGATCTACTTATATAGGAGCAAGGGGTGGCGGCCAAGGAGGTGGGAGGACGTCCCAAGGCAGCCTAAAACCAACCCTAGGTCGTACAAGGCTCATGGGCCCAAGTGGAGGTGATGCAACACCTTTGGACTTGTAGTTTGACTCGGATTCTGGTGCAACGTCAGATTGTTTCGACCATAACTCAATGCTCCGGACGAATTTAAAGGTGAATCCAATTGGGTTGGAAAGAGCACAAAATCTAGTTTCCAACAAAAAAAGAATCACCCAATTCGGAGTCCGTATGAAAAAGTTGTTGGCGTTTTGAGTCAGGTATGTCTGTGCAGTCCGAATCTGAATCCAGAACGTGAGAGACTTGGACTCTATCTTCTCTTGGCCCAAAAGTGACGTGAGAGGACTTTTTGAACAGAACCTAAACTTCTCCTTTTGCCTTATCTTCATATGTGGATTGTACAAATGTCCCATACACCTGCAATTAGACAAAACACAAAAGTGTGTGAAGTATTTTTGTTCTGGATAACATAAATAGATTATTGAATAGTTTGCACTAGAAATCACCTGACAAATATGCATGTATGCAATATTTTTGGTCGTATCCAAGGTAGTCATGTCCTCATCAGGTTGTCATAGTATGCTTAGTAGTTGAAGGGACAACCGTATCAACTCTTGGAATGTGCATCTCGCGCTTGTTCTCCTTGTGCGCAACACGTCGTTTTATTTCCTGTTCAGCTTTGCAAGCAAGATGAAACAAATGGTCCATAGGATAACACTCTTCATGTATTAGTATCTCCTGAATGTCACGATTTAATCCTCCCCAAAATCTATCCATAAAATCTTCTTCACTTTCTTCTAAAGAGGAATGCAGCAAGGTAGTTTGTAAAGTATCATAATATTTCGTTACGGTGTCACTACCTTGTTTTAAATGTTGCAACTTTGTAATCATGTCACGAGTATAATAAGCGGGAACGAATGTATGTCGCATGGCAAGTTTCAAATCATCCCAAGTAGTAGGTATATCATTAGGGTGTAACCGACAATATTCACTCCACCAAACTACAGCATAACCAGTGAAAGAACCAACCGCAACCTTAACTTTTTTACGTACATCAAAATTATTGGAAGCAAATATATTATTTAGGTCAAACTCCCATTCAATATATAAAGCAGGTCTAAAACGGCCATTAAATGGTGGTATAGAAACATTAACCTGATCATGTGCATTTGGATGTTTGTGCACCTCTCGTGACGGTAGTGGTATTTGCATAGGTGATGGCACATCTCCCACGATCGACAAACCCCATGAATTGACTCTAGATCCTGTCATGATTAGTAGAAACAAGAAACAAAATTCAAGAATAATGTTCCTATGAACTACTAGGATGTGGTGGTAAAGCGCTCACAGTAAAGCAAATATCAATATCTTACAAGTTCTTACCAAGCAGCAGGTGGTGACAGGCAACCAGCGGTGTCAAATAACTCCAAAGATTGAGTAAAGCGATTGCCAGGGGAACGTACGTATACACGGTGTAGAAATATGTGGAGCTGGGTTGGCTATATATGGTAGCAAAATATTAGCAATAATCAATTCAGAGATGCAATGTTGAATAAACGCTCAACGACGGTACTGTGCTGGTCCTAGGCTAGACCGGACTAGAGACGCGAGCCTAGAACACTAATGAGGTCACGGCGTAGCACAACTAGCATCAATGAAGGATACTAAGTAGCTCTGGACAGCAAGATATAAGTGAAGATCACAACGGCAGTAAAGATAATGATGAAAAACAACTGCCAAGCAGGATATACAACAACTCTCTCCAACTTTCTTCTTGAAAAGTTTGTGCCAATTTTCTGATAATTTTTTTCAAAGAATGCTACTAACTCAAGCTTTCCAATGCAAAAAGAATCACTCAATTCCGAGTTGATAGGAGGAGTGAAAGAATTCTGAAACTGGCTTGAAAAACTGGAATAAGCTGTGTCCGCGAACTTCGGAGGGCAAAAAGACCTATTTAGAAGACGATTTTGAGGTGTCAAATATTGAACTAGTCTCTGCAACTATTTAGATGCGGCTCGTCGCTAGCTTTCATTTGAGTACTCGCGGAGTCAAAACGGACTTCGTATGAGGAAGGTATGCCTGTTTTACTAAACAGTGCACAAAACAGATTCCAATCCGAATTCAACTACGAGATTGAGTCTAGATAGATCCGAATTTTGTTTTTTTTTTCTTCTCTCTTTTTTTTCTCACACTTTTTTTCTTCTCTTTTTTTTTCTGACTTCTTTTTCTTTTTTTTCTCTTTTTTTTCTCTGTCTTTTTTTTCTCTCCCTCTTTCCAAGACAAACTAGATAAGATGCAGATTGGATCAAGCGAAGATGTGAACGACCTCAACTATGATTGTGACAATGAACTATGGGTAGCACATGGTGGAATTTGATGGATGGTGTAGTGGACAGCAGAAGGGATAACGATGCAGCGGCGACGTGACTAATGTGAACAGAACTCGAAACTCTAAACGAACTAGATTCTAAGACCAGCAACTCGACACGACGATGCAACCGATAATTCAATAATGCAAACAATGAATAGAAAATTGCAAAGGCTCAGACTGGCTTGGACAAAAGGATGAATAGATCTAACTTTTTTGTGGCTTTTTCTTGGACAATAGGTAAGAAAATAAATCTAATCTATGGGAAACTGGAAATTCTCACCGAGCAACCTGAAAACTGATACCACTTGATAGAGGCGAGGGTGTCCCGATCTTTCGATGAGATGATAACTATCGATTTGGTGGAGACGACTTTGACGATCCGACTACAAACGTGCACGACGTTGCGCCTTAGCAATCGCTAAACCAATCTCCTGAGGTTACTGACGATGCCGGAAGCACGATCAGCCTGACCACGAAGGTCTATTCCTGCAAGCAATCGAAGAACGAGCAAGAATATGATAAAGCAATCTGAATATTGCGAATATATATGAAGTATTGATAATGGTGGGGATCCGTAAGCGGTCTTGGTCTGGTCGTTGGACACGAACGAAGTACACGAAGTTGCAATGGCTAACTTTTAACTAAACAAATCCCAAGGAAAAAGCTACTAGATGGATCTACTTATATAGGAGCAAGGGGTGGCGGCCAAGGAGGTGGGAGGACGTCCCAAGGCAGCCTAAAACCAACCCTAGGTCGTACAAGGCTCATGGGCCCAAGTGGAGGTGATGCAACACCTTTGGACTTGTAGTTTGACTCGGATTCTGGTGCAACGTCAGATTGTTTCGACCATAACTCAATGCTCCGGACGAATTTAAAAGTGAATCCAATTGGGTTGGAAAGAGCACGAAATCTAGTTTCCAACAAAAAAAGAATCACCCAATTCGGAGTCCGTATGAAAAAGTTGTTGGCGTTTTGAGTCAGGTATGTCTGTGCAGTCCGAATCTGAATCCAGAACGTGAGAGACTTGGACTCTATCTTCTCTTGGCCCAAAAGTGACGTGAGAGGACTTTTTGAACAGAACCTAAACTTCTCCTTTTGCCTTATCTTCATATGTGGATTGTACAAATGTCCCATACACCTGCAATTAGACAAAACACAAAAGTGTGTGAAGTATTTTTGTTCTGGATAACATAAATAGATTATTGAATAGTTTGCACTAGAAATCACCTGACAAATATGCATGTATGCAATATTTTTGGTCGTATCCAAGGTAGTCATGTCCTCATCACCATCACAAGACTCGAGCAAATATGAGCGGGAGAAAGAGAAGAACTTATACCAAATGTACCTTGACCAATGTTGAAAATGGATCGATGATCACTCAATGTGTAACAAGGAAATAGCACAATTGGTACCAATTCTTGTCGGTTTCTCACACCTACACAAGTAAGGCTTATGGTGGAGCTCGGTGAGGATAGTGGCACAAAAAATTTGATGCAAAATGTTACCAAGAGTCAATAATGTTGAAAGAGATTCACAAATTCGCAAATGTAACAAGTAGACCAATAGCAAAGAATGGCACAAGGAAACGCACACACGGATAGATAAATGGGGTCGTGCAACCAAGGAATGAGCTCAAAATGTGGAATCCACGGAAAACGCTCGTGTTGCACAACTCAAGAGAGACGCTACCACGATTGCTCTATAGGTGGATACGACAGTTGTGCACAACCTATAAGATGCAAAATGTATGAGCTATCTATTCCAAGTATGCTATGTGTACGATGTTCCCGGTGTTTGATCCAAGATGATCGGATATGACAATCTTATGCAATGTGGTAGGATGCTATGGCTATTGCTTACAAGCTTCTTTGCTCTTTCTCTTTTGCTTAAAAGCTTATTCTTTTTTTTGATATGACCACAATGCGAAATGCACAAACCAAGATAGCAATTGTGTATATGCGGGAACAATCTTGTGACACAAGGGATGATATGATGATACCAATATGATATGGTATGTATGCAATGGAAGGGTGGATCACTAATGTGCACAAGTAACGTGGCCCGGCAATACTCAAATGGCTAGTCTCGATAGGCAAGTGATGCAAAATGGGCTAGGGGTTAACAATGCAATGGCAAGGAGAATGTACAATGGTGTCGTCGAGGTTACCGTCCGTGGCGATGATGAGAGGCGGTGTTGTCGATGTCGACCCGTTCCTAATTAGCCGAAACACCTTAGGAAACGGAAAAACCACAACTCAAAATCTCAAGGACAAAAGTCAAATGGTGGTAGTGGAAAGCGGTGGTGTTGCGCTAGGCAATGCGGAAGTGGAGGTTATGGTGGTGGACTATACACGGTGTCGAAGTTGAAAGCACGGTCCCTAAGTAGCCGAAACACCTTAGGAGACACAACTCACAACACAAACAAAATTGGGTTAAGTTGAGGTGGAGGAAGTATATGGTGGGCAAGCCTATGCGGAAGTGTTGGTGGTGATTGATGAAGAAGCAATCGTCCCTAAGTAGCCTAAACACCTTAGGAGACTCGAATCACAACTCAAACAACCACATATGCGATGGGGATCAAGATGGGTTAGGTTGCGAAAGTCGGTGGTGGTAATGCGGATGATATGGTGGAGGGCCTAGGCAAACATGCCAAATTTCAGAAAATATGATGGAGTCAAATGATGGTGGTAGTATTTTTGTGGGATGGGGGATGTCAATAGCTTCAAAACGAGCTAAAGAACGTCAAAAACGGAGTTCGGATGAATTAGTTATGGCCGAAACAAGAATCCAGCCGAGTCAGTGTCAGGGTTAGCCGGACATCCGGGAGGAGGTCTGGATGATCCGGGCTTGATCCGGGTGTTTGGCCGGAAGATCCGGGTTCGTCAGCTCCGGTTCTGTTGTCTAGGTGTCCGGACGTCCGGGAGAGGGTCCAGCATAGAGGCAACTATTGGAGGTAAGCGACAATGAACAAGATATATCATGTGAGAGGCATGAACATATATGTCATCAACCCAAGAAAGCAAGTAAAAGTGGAACATGGGTGATGCGACAAAGCAAGTAATCATAGTGATCAAGTCAAGCAAGCTAGTAGTGCGAAGATGCAACGTACTAGAAGGAATCATGGCAAACATGTCATGGGTGCAAATAGTGTGCATGAATAATTCACATGACATGGTACAAGCATGAAAGCAAGATAGGAGGAAAGTACCATCAATGTATTGACGAGAGGCCACATGTAAATAGCAATGGTACATCATGACTCTCCCAACACAACAAGTAACAATAGCATGAGGCACATGATAAACATGGCAATAGCAACAAGGATCTCCACCAAGCATGCAAATACACACATAAGTAGTACAATTGTGAATCATGGGTAGATGCAAGCAAGGGTCACAATTGCATGGCAAAATCATGTAAAGAGGCATAACATGCAAAGTGAACAAGATATAATGGGCAGAAAGTAACAAGTGATATATAGCCCATAGCCTTGTGAGAGCCAAGTAAAAGGAATGCGCGTAGTCCTTGCGCGAAGGGAATGGTGGTAAGGATAGTCCACGGGATCCCAAGTCATCGTTGCTCTCAAGAGCTCGTTTCGTCAACTCGTGGGATTGAGAGGTTGACGAGTATACATGAGTACCTACAAAAAACAAAGGCACAAGAAAAATTGTGTGTGCATGGTATATGTACACATCATCCATCATGATGCGCACGTGCGTGTGTTGGTTAGCACAAAATAGCCAATGCTCAAATAAATGAGATGTGTGATATAGAAACATGTCATCCATCATGATAGGTTTGTCATTATGTATAGCATAATGGTGACTCAAGTTGTGTAATGCATCACGAGAAATATGTAGAGCATTGTTATTCATGGTATGCATATGGTGCACACAATTATGGGAATCATGGAAAGTATGGAACGCATCAAAATCTCCTAATATGGATGAGAAAACTATGGGGGTCTCCTCATGAGCATTAGTAGGAACATCACATGGAGAATATTGACAACATCCAAAACAATGCATATTTGGAACAACGGGATCATGGCATGGCATAGTAGATGAATTGCGCAAATCATGTAAAGGAAGCATGGCAATATCATCACATGTGATAGAGGCAAAGGTGTCCCGTCTTTCGATGAGATGATGGATATCGCTTTGGTGGAAGTCGACTTTGACGATCCGACTACGAACGTGCGATGACGTCGCGCCTTAGCAATCGCTAAACCAACTCCGAGAGGTTATTGACCACGCCGGAGCACGATCAACCTCACCACGAGGGTCTGTTTCCTGCGAGCAAACGAAGAACAAGCAAGAAACTGAGATTGCAATCTGGATATTGCGAATATAAGATGAAAGCTTTATTGATCAAGGTGGGGTTCTGTGACGCCTTTGTCTGGTCGTTGAACACAAACGAAGTACACGAAGTTGCAGCTATGGCAAACTTTTAATCTAAACAAAACCCAAAGTCTGAACGACGCCCTAAGGGCTGTATATATGGAGGAAGAGGGGGGAATTTCGTGGCCCTTGGGGAAGGGGTCCGAAACCAACCCTATCTCTTGTTTCCCCACACATACGGACTCTAAAAATAGCCTATACTCAAGTATTTCGAAATTACATGGGCCTGGCCCAATAATAAGGTGACGCAGCACCTAGAATAGCCTCTGGACGAAAGTTGTGAAGTAGCATCTTGTATATTTCGTCCAAGGCTTCATGCACGCATTATGGTGGCTTCAATGTCCTGAAATCATCACTTCTAAGTCCGTTCTTGTCCCCCATGCGCATGCCATCATCTCCATGCTTGTTCTTGCTCCATTGTTCATCCTTCTCAAAGCTAGGCCCTTCATTGTAAGCAAAACAAATGTATCCAATTTAGGCAGCATCATATTCTCATGAACATTAGAATCATTACCAAGAAACGAAAGTACCTGGTAATTTAATTGGCGTGCGCGAGCTCTAGTAATTTGTCCAGTATGTATAGCAGCAGGGGCTGTGGGTGTAACAATGGTATTGATGTCCTCATCATCCTCCCCTTCTTGAAATGAAGTCGTCCTCGACGGAAGCTCGTCTCCCTCACCCAAATAAGGCTTCAAATCTGCAATGTTAAAAGTGGGACTAACCCCAAAATCTGCAGGCAGCTCAAGTTTATATGCATTATCATTTATTTTCTCTAACACCTTAAAAGGACCATCAGCACGTGGCATTAGCTTTGATTTGCGCAAATCAGGAAATCTATCCTGACGCAAATGTAACCAAACAAGATCTCCAGGTGCAAACACAACATGTTTTCTACCCTTATCTCCAGCAAGTTTATATTTAGCATTCATACGCTCAATGTTTTCCTTAGTTAACTAATGCATTTTTAAGATCAATTCAGCACGTTGTTTAGCATCAAAATTAACCTTCTCCGAAGATGGAAGAGGCAACAAATCAATAGGTGCACGAGGTAGGAAACCATACACAATTTCAAAAGGGCACATCTTAGTAGTAGAATGCAATGAACGATTATAAGCAAACTCAATATGAGGCAAGCATTCTTCCCATATTTTCTTATTATTCTTCAAAACAGCCCTAAGCATAGTAGACAATGTTCTATTGACTACTTCAGTTTGTCCATCAGTTTGGGGGTGACAAGTAGTACTAAAAAGCAGTTTAGTCCCCAACTTAGCCCATAAACATCTCCAAAAGTGGCTAAGAAATTTAGTATCACGATCTGAAACAATAGTATTTGGCACACCATGCAAACGAATAATTTCACGGAAGAACAAATCAGCAACATTAACAGCATCATCGCTTTTATGACATGGTATAAAGTGTGCCATTTTTGAGAATCTATCCACGACAACAAATATGCTATCCCTCCCCTTCTTTGTTCGAGGTAAACCTAAAACAAAGTCCATAGATATATCCTCCCAAGGAACACTAGGTACAGGCAAAGGCAAATATAAACCATGAGGATGGAGTCGTGACTTAGCTTTTTGATATGTAGTGCAGCGAGCAACAAAACACTCAACATCCCGTCTCATCTTTGGCCAAAAGAAATGTGTAGCAAGTACGTCCTCCGTCTTCATCACGCCAAAGTGTCCCATTAATCCTCCTCCATGCGCCTCCTGCAACAACAAAAGACGAAGAGAGCTAGCTGGAATGCATAGCTTGTTAGCACGGAACACAAATCCATCATTAACGACAAACTTGTTCCAGGTTCTTCCTTCTTTACAATTCTGCAAAACATCTTTAAAATCAGCATCATGCACATATTGATCTTTGATGGGCTCCAAACCAAATATTTTGAAGCCAAGTTGTGAAAGCATAGTATAGCGACGAGACAATGCATCAGCAATAACATTTTCTTTACCCTTCTTGTGTTTAATGACATAAGGGAAAGTTTCAATGAATTCAACCCATTTAGCATGTCTACGATTCAGTTTAGCTTGACTTTTAATATGTTTCAAAGATTCATGATCAGAATGTATAACAAATTCTTTGGGCCATAAATAATGTTGCCATGTTTCTAAAGTCCGAACAAGAGCATATAGTTCTTTATCATAAGTAGAATAATTCAGACTAGGCCCACTCAATTTTTCAGAAAAGTATGCAACAGGTTTACCATCTTGTAATAACACACCTCCTAATCCAATTCCACTAGCATCACATTCAAGCTCAAAAGTCTTATTAAAATCAGGAAGTTGGAGTAAAGGAGCATGTGTCAACTTATCTTTCAATACCGTGAAGGCTTCTTCCTGTGCGGTACCCCAAACAAAAGGCACATCATTCTTTGTAAGCTCGTTGAGAGGTGCAGCAATGGTGCTGAAATCTCTCACGAAACGCCTATAGAAACCAGCGAGGCCAAGGAAACTCCTCACTTGTGTGACCGTTTTGGGCTGCGGCCAACTCTCAATAGCTTCAATCTTGGCTTTATCAACTTCAATTCCCTGTGGAGTAACAACATAGCCAAGAAAAGATACTCGGTCGGTGCAAAAGGTGCACTTCCCAAGGTTACCAAACAAACGTGCATCACGTAGAGCAATAAAAACAGCACGGAAATGTTCCAAATGTTCTTCCAAAGATTTGCTATAAATCAGTATATCATCAAAATAGACTACCACAAATCGTCCAATGAAAGCACGTAAAACTTCGTTCATTAGTCTCATGAAAGTACTAGGTGCATTAGTTAACCCAAAAGGCATGACTAACCACTCATATAAACCAAACTTAGTTTTAAATGCAGTTTTCCATTCATCTCCCAATTTCATACGAATTTGATGGTATCCACTACGCAAATCAACTTTGGAGAATATTGTAGAGCCACTCAATTCATCAAGCATATCATCTAGCCTAGGAATAGGATGACGATAACGAATAGTAATGTTATTAATGCCTCTACAATCAACACACATACGCGAGGTACCATCCTTTTTAGGCACAAGTATAATAGGAACAACACAAGGACTAAGAGATTCGCGTATATAACCTTTGTCGAGCAGCTCCTGTACTTGACGCATAATCTCCTTCGTCTCCTCTGGATTGGTACGGTATGGTGCACGGTTGGGTAGCGATGCACCGGGAATTAAATCAATTTGATGCTCAATCCCTCGAATAGGTGGTAATCCCGGTGGCACGTCTTGTGGGAAGACGTCAGCGAACTCCTGCAAAATTTTAGTGACAGCAAGGGGCAAAGAGGAAGGCACGTCCTCGAATGAAAATAATGCCTCTTTGCACACAAAAGCATAGCAAACAGATTTGTTGAAATCTAGCTCATCAATATCAGATTTTGTGGCAAGTAAACATGCACTTTTCAATTTAATTTCAGAAACAACACTAGATGGTTTATTATTAGGTTTCATTTGTTGCTCAAATTATTTTGCCGCAATCTGATTTTCACTCTTATTTTTCTCCTGTTTTGCTTTATTAGCTCTATTAATGTCATCTTTCAAAATGGAATCAGGAGTCATAGGAAGCAAAGTAATATTTTTATCCTTATGAACAAGAGTATACCGATTGTTTCTACCATGGTGTACAGAATTTTTATCAAATTGCCATGGTCTACCATGTAATAAGGAACATGCTTGCATGGGTACCACATCATAATCAACATAATCAACATATGTAGCGATACTAAAATGCACACGAACAGTACGTGTTACCTTAACCTTGCCGCTGTTGTTGAACCATTGGGTGTAGTAAGATTGTGGATGTGGTCTTGTGGTGAGAGATAGTTTCTCCACCATCTCCATGCTAGCCAAGTTGTTACAGCTCCCTCCATCTATGATGACGCGAACAGAACGTTCCTTCACAAATCCCTTTGTATGGAACAAATTATGCCTCTGATTTTGCTCTGCTTGTGTGACCTGCACACTCAAAACACGTTGAGCAACTAAACATTCATACCTGTCAGCGTCTTCAGGAGCCATGTATTGCGTCTCATTTTCAGAATCATCTCCACCATGTTCTTCACGTGTAATAAGAGCCAAAGTCTCCTCATCATAGTCACTAGCGGACTCATACCCACCATCCTCAGTAGCAATCATCACACGCTGAGATTTGCATTCTCTCGCATAATGTCCTCTTCCCTTACAACGACGAAAAATAATATCACTTGTGTGCCCTGTTGACGCCATGGAAGAAGAAGAGCTTTGCGCAGGCCCGGCAGGTGTGCTCTTGGCAGAGAGTGGTGGTTGTGCCTGCTTTCTTGTATCACGGCTGGAGGTGGCACCTGATGGAGGTGATGGTGAAGTGGAAGTAGAGGATGCACGTGGTGTCCATGATGAAGGTCGACCTGCAGAAAAGTTAGTTCGCGCCAATGCCTGTCGATCCTGCACTTCACGTTCAGCTTTACAAGCAAGATGGAATAAACGAGTGATATTAGTATACTCCTTATACTCTAGAACGGTCTAAATCTCTCTATTTAAACCACCCATAAAACATGCATGCATAGCTTCATTCTCCTCAACAATACCACATCTAATCATGCCAGTTTGTAATCCCTGATAATATTCTGCTATAGAATTTTTCCCTTGTCGTAAACGCTGCAGGTTTTGAAGCAATTCACGTTGATAATATGGTGGAACCCAACGAGTACGCATAGCAGTTTTCAAAGCAGCCCAAGTAGCTGGAACAGGATATAATCTACAATGTTCAGACCACCAAACACATGCAAAGCTAGTGAAAGCACAAACAGCAGCAGGAACACGTCTCTCCTCAGGATATTGTAAACATGTAAATCATTGTTCAGTTTCTAACTCCCAAGTAAGATATATATCAGGAACATATCTACCCTCAAATGGTGGAATATTCAATTTCAGTTTAGGGAGATGGTCATGATCTCGTACCTGAGGTGGTGGTGCTGGTCTACCGTTGCGAATATATACCTGAGGTCGACCTGCTGGTGGTGGTGCTGGTGGCTGTACGTAGTTCTGATTTGATCAACCTCATCCTCATAATCGCCCGCATAATCGTCATCCTCCTCAGCCGCCGCAGTAGCAAGAGCCAAAGAAGCATCAACTAGGTGCAGCGGCACCCGAATTTTGACCAGTCTCAATTGGAACGCGCTGTGCTCGTCCCACTTGATTTGGAAGGCGGCGTTGGAGATGTGGTTGTTGTTGTTGTAGAGGTGCGACATATGCAGCCGGTGGTGGTTGTGGAAGACGCTTGAGTAATTCAGTAAACTTGTTATCTAGCTTTGTCTCGAACGACTTCTCCACGGCATCTATCTTCTCCATAGCCTCTTCAAATCTGTTTAGCACATCTCCCACCTGGCCACTCATCATTTGCTGAAATTTATCATGCAACTCCTTGTTCATCATGTTCTCCCAATCAGTCTCATCGGCTTGTGATCCTGCCATGGTTAGCAGCAATAGAAACACAAAAGAATATGATCCTACAGACTACTAGGAAGTGGTGCTGATGGTGGTGTGTCACAAATCCTTCAAGCGAATCTCAAATTCTTACCAGTTCTTACCCAGCAGCAGGTGGTGATAGGCAACCGTTGTTGTCAAAACTCTCAAAGCTTGGATAGAGCGATTACCAGGGAGGGTCAAACGCACGATGTAGATGTATGTGGAGCTGGGAAGGCTTATAATATGGTAGCAAAAATGGTCAGCAATAATCAATTCAGAGATGCAAAGTTGAATAAACGCTCAACGACGGTACTGTGCTGGTTCTAGGCTAGACCGTGCTAGAGACGCGAGCCTAGAACACTAACAAAATCACGGCGCTGCACGTAAACAAGGGAAAAGCACACTCTGGAAAAAAAAATTGCTCTTTTTTTTCGCGTTCTTTTTTTTGTGCTTTTTTTTCGAAAAATCACATAATGGCGAGTGTCTCAAAACTCTTCCCAGGTCAAACTGACAGGATAGGCACAAATTTTTTTGACTATTTTTTCGGAAATCAGGGCAGCGACGACGAAAAAGTGCGACAAAAAATCACTATGATGGCGAGTGTTTCAAAACACTCCCCGGGACCTAAAAATAGGGTAGGGAAAAAATATTTTTGGTCGCCGAAATTTTGGCCTAAAAACTGCCCGGGGGTCTCCAGACTCTTTTTTTTTCGAGACCTACTCAGGCAAGGAAACACGAAACGGAAAATAGATGGATCTCTAAAACAAACCGAATATGAAAAGAACTCGGATTTGATAGAGGCAAAGGTGTCCCGTCTTTCGATGAGATGATGAATATCGCTTTGATGGAAGTCGACTTTGACGATCCGACTACGAACGTGCGAGGACGTCGCGCCTTAGCAATCGCTAAACCAACTCCGAGAGGTTATCGACCACGCCGGAGCACGATCAACCTGACCACGAGGGTCTGTTTCCTGCGAGCAAACGAAGAACAGGCAAGAAACTGAGATTGCAATCTGGATATTGCGAATATAAGATGAAAGCTTTATTGATCAAGGTGGGGTTCTGTGACGCCTTTGTCTGGTCGCTGAACACAAACGAAGTACGCGAAGTTGCAGCTATGGCGAACTTTTAATCTAAACAAAACCCAAAGTCTAAACGACGCCCTAAGGGCTGTATATATGGAGGAAGAGGGGGGGAATTTCGTGGCCCTTGAGGAAGGGGTCCGAAACCAACCCTATCTCTTGTTTCCCCACACATACGGACTCTAAAAACAACCTATACTTATGTATTTCGAAATTACATGGGCCTGGCCCAATAATAAGGTGACGCAGCACCTAGAATAGCCTCTGGACGAAAGTTATGAAGTAGCATCTTGTATATTTCGTCCAAGGCTTCATGCACGCATTATGGTGGCTTCAACGTCCTGAAATCATCACTTGTAACTCCGTTCTTGTTCCCCATGCGCATGCCATCATCTCCATGCTTGTTCTTGCTCCAATGTTCATCCTTCTCAAAGCTAGGCCCTTCATTTGTAAGCAAAACAAATGTATCCAATTTAGGCAGCATCATATTCTCATGAACATTAGAATCATTAGCAAGAAACGAAAGTACCTGGTAATTTAATTGGCGTGCGCGAGCTCTAGTAATTGGTCCAGTATGTATAGCAGCAGGGACTGTGGGTGTAATAATTGTATTGATGTCCTCATCAATTACTATTCGTTATCGTCATCCTATTCCTCGGCTAGATGATATGCTTGATGAATTGAGTGGCTCTACAATATTCTTCAAAGTTGATTTGCGTAGTGGATACCATCAAATTCGTATGAAATTGGGAGATGAATGGAAAACTGCATTTAAAACTAAGTTTGGTTTATATGAGTGGTTAGTCATGCCTTTTGGGTTAACTAATGCACCTAGTACTTTCATGAGACTAATGAACGAAGTTTTACGTGCTTTCATTGGACGATTTGTGGTAGTCTATTTTGATGATATACTGATTTATAGCAAATCTTTGGAAGAACATTTGGAACATTTACGTGCTGTTTTTATTGCTCTACGTGATGCACGTTTGTTTGGTAACCTTGGGAAGTGCACCTTTTGCACTGACCGAGTATCTTTTCTTGGCTATGTTGTTACTCCACAGGGAATGGAAGTTGATAAAGCCAAGATTGAAGCTATTGAGAGTTGGCCGCAGCCCAAAACAGTCACACAAGTGCGGAGTTTTCTTGGACTCGCTGGTTTCTATAGGCGTTTTGTGAGAGATTTTAGCACCATTGCTGCACCTCTCAACGAGCTTACAAAGAAGGATGTGCCTTTTGTTTGGGGTACCGCACAGGAAGAAGCCTTCACGGTATTGAAAGATAAGTTGACACATGCTCCTTTACTCCAACTTCCTGATTTTAATAAGACTTTTGAGCTTGAATGTGATGCTAGTGGAATTGGATTAGGAGGTGTGTTATTACAAGATGGCAAACCTATTGCATACTTTTCTGAAAAATTGAGTGGGCCTAGTCTGAATTATTCTACTTATGATAAAGAACTATATGCTCTTGTTCGGACTTTAGAAACATGGCAACATTATTTATGGCCCAAAGAATTTGTTATACATTTTTTCGAGACCTACTCAGGCAAGGAAACACGAAACGGAAAATATATGGATCTCTAAAACAAACCGACTATGAAAAGAACTCGGATTGGTGGTGGATATATGGCGGTAGTATATGGCAGCGGTGGTGGCATATGGATACGGATTCAAAGCGGTGGCGGATAAGCAATGGTGGTAGATGGCAAGGCGATGATGATGGTGCGGCGGCGGCGTGACAACTTATGACCAGAACTCGAAACTCTAAAAGACTAGACTCTAAGACCAGCAACTTGACACGACGATGCAACCGCAAATTCAACAAAGCAAAAACCCTAAAAAGATTATGCAAAGGCTCAGATTGGTTCGGATATGATGAACTAACCCTAATTTTTTTTTGTGGCTTTTTCGTGGACTGTAGGTATGAAGAACAGACTCGATCTAAACTACGAAAAACTGTAAAATCTCACCGAGCAACCTGGAAATCTGATACCACTTGATAGAGGCAAAGGTGTCCCGTCTTTCGATGAGATGATGGATATCGCTTTGGTGGAAGTCGACTTTGACGATCCGACTACGAACGTGCGAGGACGTCGTGCCTTAGCAATCGCTAAACCAACTCCGAGAGGTTATCGACCACGCCGGAGCACGATCAACCTGACCACGAGGGTCTGTTTCCTGCGAGCAAACGAAGAACAAGCAAGAAACTGAGATTGCAATCTGGATATTGCGAATATAAGATGAAAGCTTTATTGATCAAGGTGGAGTTCTGTGACGCCTTTGTCTGGTCGCTGAACACAAACGAAGTATGCGAAGTTGCAGCTATGGCGAACTTTTAATCTAAACAAAACCCAAAGTCTAAACGACGCCCTAAGGGCTGTATATATGGAGGAAGAGGGGGGAATTTCGTGGCCCTTGAGGAAGGGGTCCGAAACCAACCCTATCTCTTGTTTCCCCACACATACGGACTCTAAAAACAGCCTATACTTATGTATTTCGAAATTACATGGGCCTGGCCCAATAATAAGGTGACGCGGCACCTAGAATAGCCTCTGGACGAAAGTTATGAAGTAGCATCTTGTATATTTCGTCCAAGGCTTCATGCACGCATTATGGTGGCTTCAACGTCCTGAAATCATCACTTGTAACTCCGTTCTTGTTCCCCATGCGCATGCCATCATCTCCATGCTTGTTCTTGCTCCAATGTTCATCCTTCTCAAAGCTAGGCCCTTCATTTGTAAGCAAAACAAATGTATCCAATTTAGGCAGCATCATATTCTCATGAACATTAGAATCATTAGCAAGAAACGAAAGTACCTGGTAATTTAATTGGCGTGCGCGAGCTCTAGTAATTGGTCCAGTATGTATAGCAGCAGGGACTGTGGGTGTAATAATTGTATTGATGTCCTCATCATCCTCCCCTTCTTGAAATGAAGTCGTCCTCGACGGAAGCTCATCTTCCTCACCCAAATAAGGCTTCAAATCTGCAATATTAAAAGTGGGACTAACCCCAAAATCTGCAGGCAGCTCAAGTTTATATGCATTATTATTTATTTTCTCTAACACCTTAAAAGGACCATCAGCACGTGGCATTAGCTTTGATTTGCGCAAATCAGGAAATCTATCCTTACGCAAATGTAACCAAACAAGATCTCCAGGTGCAAACACAACATGTTTTCTACCCTTATCTCCAGCAAGTTTATATTTAGCATTCATACGCTCAATGTTTTCCTTAGTTAACTCATGCATTTTTAAGATCAATTCAGCACGTTGTTTAGCATCAAAATTAACCTTCTCCGAAGATGGAAGAGGCAACAAATCAATAGGTGCACGAGGTAGGAAACCATACACAATTTCAAAAGGGCACATCTTAGTAGTAGAATGCAATGAACGATTATAAGCAAACTCAATATGAGGCAAGCAGTCTTCCCACATTTTCTTATTATTCTTCAAAACAGCCCTAAGCATAGTAGACAATGTTCTATTGACTACTTCAGTTTGTACATCAGTTTGGGGGTGACAAGTAGTACTAAAAAGCAGTTTAGTCCCCAACTTAGCCCATAAACATCTCCAAAAGTGGCTAAGAAATTTAGTATCACGATCTGAAACAATAGTATTTGGCACACCATGCAAGCGAATAATTTCACGAAAGAACAAATCAGCAACATTAACAGCATCATCGCTTTTATGACATGGTATAAAGTGCGCCATTTTCGAGAATCTATCCACGACAACAAATATGCTATCCCTCCCCTTCTTTGTTCGAGGTAAACCTAAAACAAAGTCCATAGATATATCCTCCCAAGGAACACTAGGTACAGGCAAAGGCATATATAAACCATGAGGATTGAGTCGTGACTTAGCTTTTTGACATGTAGTGCAGCGAGCAACAAAACGCTCAACATCCCGTCTCATCTTTGGCCAAAAGAAATGTGTAGCAAGTACGTTCTCCGTCTTCTTCACGCCAAAGTGTCCCATTAATCCTCCTCCATGCGCCTCCTGCAACAACAAAAGACGAAGAGAGCTAGCTGGAATGCATAGCTTGTTAGCACGGAACACAAATCCATCATTAACGACAAACTTGTTCCAGGTTCTTCCTTCTTTACAATTCTGCAATACATCTTTAAAATCAGCATCATGCACATATTGATCTTTGATGGTCTCCAAACCAAATATTTTGAAGTCAAGTTGTGAAAGCATAGTATAGCGACGAGACAATGCATCAGCAATAACATTTTCTTTACCCTTCTTGTGTTTAATGACATAAGGGAAAGTTTCAATGAATTCAACCCATTTAGCATGTCTACGATTCAGTTTAGCTTGACTTTTAATATGTTTCAAAGATTCATGATCAGAATGTATAACAAATTCTTTGGGCCATAAATAATGTTGCCACGTTTCTAAAGTCCGAACAAGAGCATATAGTTCTTTATCATAAGTAGAATAATTCAGACTAGGCCCACTCAATTTTTCAGAAAAGTATGCAACAGGTTTGCCATCTTGTAATAACACACCTCCTAATCCAATGCCACTAGCATCACATTCAAGCTCAAAAGTCTTACTAAAATCAGGAAGTTGGAGTAAAGGAGCATGTGTCAACTTATCTTTCAATACCGTGAAGGCTTCTTCCTGTGCGGTACCCCAAACAAAAGGCACATCCTTCTTTGTAAGCTCGTTGAGAGGTGCAGCAATGGTGCTAAAATCTCTCACAAAACGCCTATAGAAACCAGCGAGTCCAAGAAAACTCCGCACTTGTGTGACCGTTTTGGGCTGCGGCCAACTCTCAATAGCTTCAATCTTGGCTTTATCAACTTCAATTCCCTGTGGAGTAACAACATAGCCAAGAAAAGATACTCGGTCGGTACAAAAGGTGCACTTCCCAAGGTTACCAAACAAACGTGCATCACGTAGAGCAATAAAAACAGCACGTAAATGTTCCAAATGTTCTTCCAAAGATTTGCTATAAATCAGTATATCATCAAAATAGACCACCACAAATCGTCCAATGAAAGCACGTAAAACTTCGTTCATTAGTCTCATGAAAGTACTAGGTGCATTAGTTAACCCAAAAGGCATGACTAACCACTCATATAAACCAAACTTAGTTTTAAATGCAGTTTTCCATTCATCTCCCAATTTCATACGAATTTGATGGTATCCACTACGCAAATCAACTTTGGAGAATATTGTAGAGCCACTCAATTCATCAAGCATATCATCGAGCCTAGGAATAGGATGACGATAACGAATAGTAATATTATTAATGCCTCTACAATCAACACACATACGCGACGTACCATCCTTTTCAGGCACGAGTATAATAGGAACAGCACAAGGACTAAGAGATTCGCGTATATAACCTTTGTCGAGCAGCTCCTGTACTTGACGCATAATCTCCTTCGTCTCCTCTGGATTGGTACGGTATGGTGCACGGTTGGGTAGCGATGCACCGGGAATTAAGTCAATTTGATGCTCAATCCCTCGAATAGGTGGTAATCCCGGTGGCACGTCTTGTGGGAAGACGTCAGCGAACTCCTGCAAAATGTGAGTGACAGCAGGGGGCAAAGAGGAAGGCACGTCCTTGAATGAAAATAATGCCTCTTTGCACACAAAAGCATAGCAAACAGATTTGCTGAAATCTAGCTCATCAATATCAGATTTTGTGGCAAGTAAACATGCACTTTTCTATTTAATTTCAGAAACAACACTAGATGGTTTATTATTAGGTTTCATTTGTTGCTCAAATTCTTTTGCCACAATCTGATTTTCACTCTTATTTTTCTCCTGTTTTGCTTTATTAGCTCTATTAATGTCATCTTTCAAAATGGAATCAGGAGTCATAGGAAGCAAAGTAATATTTTTATCCTGATGAACAAGAGTATACTGATTGTTTCTACCATGGTGTACAGAATTTTTATCAAATTGCCATGGTCTACCAAGTAATAAGGAACATGCTTGCATGGGTACCACATCACAATCAACATAATCAGCATATGTAGAGATACTAAAATGCACACGATCAGTACGTGTTACCTTAACCTTGCCGTTGTTGTTGAACCATTGGATGTAGTAAGGATGTGGATGTGGTCTTGTGGTGAGAGATAGCTTCTCCACCATCTCCATGCTAGCCAAGTTGTTACAGCTCCCTCCATCTATGATGACGTGAACAGAACGTTCCTTCACAACTCCCTTTGTATGGAACAAATTATGCCTCTGATTTTGCTCTGCTTGTGTGACCTGCACACTCAAAACACGTTGAGCAACTAAACATTCATACCTGTCAGCGTCTTCAGGAGCCATGTATTGCGTCTCATTTTCAGAATCATCTCCACCATGTTCTTCACGTGTAATAAGAGCCAAAGTCTCCTCATCAAAGTCACTAGCGGACTCATACCCACCATCCTCAGTAGCAATCATTACACGCTGAGATTTGCATTCTCTCGTGTAATGTCCTCTTCCCTTACAACGACGACAAATAATATCACTTGTGTGCCCTGTCGATGCCATGGAAGAAGAAGAGCTCTGTGCAGGGCCGGCAGGTGCGCTCCTGGCAGATAGTGGTGGTTGTGCCTGCTTTCTTGTATCATGGCTGGAGGTGGAACCTGATGGAGGTGCTGGTGCAGTGGAAGTAGAAGATGCACGCGGTGTCCATGATGAAGGTCGACCTACAGAAAAGTTAGTTCGCGCCAATGGCTGTCGATTATGCACTTCATGTTCAGCTTTACAAGCAAGATGGAATAAACGAGTGATATTATTATAATCCTTATACTCTAGAATGGTCTGAATCTCTTTATTTAATCCACCCATAAAACGTGCAAGCATAGCTTCATTCTCCTCAACAATACCACATCTAATCATGCCAGTTTGTAATTCCTGATAATATTCTTCTACAGAATTTTTCCCTTGTCTTAAACGCTGCAATTTTTGAAGTAATTCACGTTGATAATATGGTGGAACCCAACGAGTACGCATAGCAGTTCTCAAAGCAGCCCAAGTAGCTGGAACGGGATATAATCTACAATGTTCAGACCACCAAACACATGCAAAGCTAGTGAAAGCACAAACAGCAGCAGGAACACGTCTCTCCTCAGGATATTGTAAACATGTAAATCGTTGTTCAGTTTCTAACTCCCAAGTAAGATATATATCAGGAACATATCTACCCTCAAATGGTGGAATATTCAATTTCAGTTTAGGGAGATGGTCATGATCTCGTACCTAAGGTGGTGGTGTCGGCCTACCGTTGCGAATATATACATGAGGTCGACCTGCTGGTGGTGGTGCTGGTGGCTGCACGTAGTTCTGATTTTGATCAACCTCATCCTCATAATCGCCCGCATAATCGTCATCCTCCTCAGCCGCCGCAGTAGCAGGAGCCAAAGAAGCATCAACAGTAGGTGCAGCGGCACCCGAATTTTGACCAGTCTCAATTGGAACGCGCTGTGCTCGTCCCACTTGATTTGGAAGGCGGCGTTGCAGATGTGGTTGTTGTTGTTGTAGAGGTGTGACATTTGCAGCCGGTGGTGGTTGGGGAAGACGCTTGAGTAATTCAGTAAACTTGTTATCCAGCTTTGTCTCGAACGACTTCTCCACGGCATCTATCTTCTCCATAGCCTCTTCAAATCTGTTTAGCACATCTCCCACCTGGCCACTCATCATTTGCTGAAATTTATCATGCAACTCCTTGTTCGTCATGTTCTCCCAATCAGTCTCATCGGCCTGTGATCCTGCCATAGTTAGCAGCAATAGAAACACAAAAGAATATGATCCTGCAGACTACTAGGAAGTGGTGGTGATGGTGGTGTGTCACAAAACCTTCAAGCGAATCTCAAATTCTTACCAGTTCTTACCCAGCAGCAGGTGGTGATCGGCAACCGTTGTAGTCAAAACTCTCACAGCTTGGATAGAGCGATTACTAGGGAGAGTCAAACGCACGATGTAGATGTATGTGGAGCTGGGAAGGCTTATAATATGGTAGCAAAAATGGTCTGCAATAATCAATTCAGAGATGCAAAGTTGAATAAACGCTCAACGACGGTACTGTGCTGGTCCTAGGCTAGACCGTGCTAGAGACGCGAGCCTAGAACACTAACAAAATCACGGCGCTGCATGTAAACAAGGGAAAAGCACACTTTGGATTTTTTTTTGCTCTTTTTTTTCGCTCTCTTTTTTTTTTGCGCTCCTTTTTTTTGCGAAAAATCACTATAATGGCGAGTGTCTCAAAACTCTTCCCAGGTCAAACTGACAGGATGGGCACAAAATTTTTTTGACTATTATTTTCGGAAATCAAGGCAGCGACGACAAAAAAGTGCGACAAGAAATCACTATGATGGCGAGTGTCTCAAAACACTCCCCGGGACCTAAAAATAGGATAGGGAAAAATATTTTTGGTTGCCGAAATTTTGGCCTAAAAACTGCCCGGGGGTCTCCAGACACTTTTTTCCGAGACCTACTCAGGCAAGGAAACACGAAACGGAAAATAGATGGATCTTTAAAACAAACCGAATATGAAAGGAACTCGGATTGGTGGTGGATATATGGTGGTAGGATATGGCAGCGGTGGTGGTATATGGTAGCGGTGGTGGTATATGGAGTCTGATAGAGGCAAAGGTGTCCCGTCTTTCGATGAGATGATGGATATCGCTTTAATGGAAGTCGACTTTGACGATCCGACTACGAACGTGCGAGGACGTCGCGCCTTAGCAATCGCTAAACCAACTCCGAGAGGTTATTGACCATGCCGGAGCACGATCAACCTGACCACGAGGGTCTGTTTCCTGCGAGCAAACGAAGAACAAGCAAGAAACTGAGATTGCAATCTGGATATTGCGAATATAAGATGAAAGCTTTATTGATCAAGGTGGGGTTCTGTGACGCCTTTGTCTGGTCGTTGAACACAAACGAAGTACGCGAAGTTGCAGCTATGGCGAACTTTTAATCTAAAAAAAACCCAAAGTCTAAACGGTGCCCTAAGGGCTGTATATATGGAGGAAGACGGGGGGAATTTCGTGGCCCTTGGAGAAGGGGTCCGAAACCAACCTTATCTCTTGTTTCCCCACACACACGGACTCTAAAAACAGCCTATACTTATGTATTTCGAAATTACATGGGCCTGGCCCAATAATAAGGTGACGCAGCACCTAGAATAGCCTCTGGACGAAATTTATGAAGTGGCATCTTGTATATTTCGTCCAAGGCTTCATTCACTCCTTATGGTGGCTTCAAAGTCCTGAAATCATCACTGGTAACTCCGTTCTTGTTCCCCTTGCGCATGCCATCAACTCCATGCTTGTTCTTGCTCCAATGTTCATCCTTCTCCAAGCCAGGCCCTTCATTTGTAAGCAAAACAAAAGTATCCAATTTAGGCAGCATCATATTCTCATGAACATTAGAATCATTACCAAGAAACGAAAGTAGCTGGTAATTTAATTGACGTGCGCGAGCTCTAGTAATTGGTCCATTATATGTAACAGTAGGGGTTGTGGGTGTAACAATGGTATTGATGTCCTCATCAGAGTCAAATGAAGTTGGTGGTATTTTTGTGGGATGGGGGATGTTAATAGCTTCAAAACGAGCTAAAGAACGTAAAAGACAGAGCTCGGATGAATTAGTTATGGCCGAAACAAGAATTCAGCCGAGTCAGTGTCAGGGTTAGCCGGGCATCCGGGAGGAGGTCCGGATGATCCGGGTGTTTGGCCGGATGATCCGGGTTCGTCAAGGTCGGTTTTGTTGTCAAGGTGTCCGGACGTCCGGGGGAGGGTCCAGCTGATCCGGGAGGTGTCCGGATGATCCGGGAGAAGGTCCGGATGATCCGGGTAGGTCAAACTGCTCGGGATTTCCTCTTGGGGACGAATTTTTGGGCGGAAATGGGGTGATTTTAGGGGAAAAATTGAGGAGATTTCGTGGATGGAAGGTGGGGAAACTTGGGGAAATGCTAGATCCACTCGAAACCAAGCAAATCCAGGGATCAAAATCAACAAAACATCATCAAAGCCAACAAATCACAAAAAAATTGGGGCTATTTTTGGTGGGGATTTTCGAATTTAGGATGAAATCAAGCAAAAGAAGGCTAGAAAAAGAGGGGTAGGGGCTCCAAATTCGTGATCAACCTTGCTCTGATCCAAGATGATCATGAGCAAGCTGGCTCTGATCCAAGATGATGTAGGGTGGAACCCTAGATGTTCGATCTTTCACGAAAGGAGCACGAGGGAAACACGAGAGAAATCACTCAACCAACAAGAATAGATCACACATGCGCTAGATCGATGAACACAAAGGTAAGACACAAGATCCAAGTCCAACAAAGGACGATACAAAGGGTAACCGGTTCTTCTCCGTGAGGAGGTCTTAATGGGGGTCTTCTCCGTGAGGAGGTCTTGAATCCAAGGTGGATCGTCTCCGTAGAGGGGCCGCGGTCTCTCTCGTGGAGTAGATCCGTAATGGATGAGCAAAGCTCTATCTCTAAATGAGCTAATCCTTTGCTAACCCTAACTAGGAGGAGGAGGGGGTCTATATATAGTGCTAAGCCACGAAGGGGTAAGTGAGGGGCGAAAGGGTACACGGGCCTCGGCCCAAGTCACGCGCGCAGGCGGGGTCCGGATGATCCGGATGGTGGCCCGGATGATCCGAGTGTCGGGGGTCCGGATGATCCGGGGGGCCGTCCGGATGATCCGGCTTCGTCGAGCAGGCTTCGGGTGTCTTCAGGCACGTTAGCCGGATCGTCCGGGTGGTCGTCCAGATCATCCGGGCTCGGTCCGGATCGTCCGGCTGGGGGTCCGGATGATCCGGGCAAGTCCTGTCTTGTCCGTTCTTCTTCTTCCTTCTCCTCTTCCATGCTTGGCCTTGGTCCTTGGATCCTCCATGGTCATCTCGGTTGTACCTGAGTATATGCAAGGTCCATGCATGAGGTAGTAGCCATGTCTTGTATGTGGAAAGATACGGTTCGAAGAGGAGTGAGTTCACCTTGTGTCCAATGGCGTATGGTCGAGGTCTTATCGTATGTCCTTTTGGGGCTTGGGGAGTAGTCGAAGTGTACATGGGGATGATCGTGGGATGCACCGGATGGAAGGTGGGGAAACTTGGGGAGATGCTAGATCCACTCGAAACCAAGCAAATCCATGGATCAAAATCAACAAAACATCATCAAAACCAACAAATCACAAAAAAATTGGGGCTATTTTTGGTGGGGATTTTCGAATTTAGGACGAAATCAAGCAAAAGAAGGCTAGAAAGTGAGGGGTAGGGGCTCCAAATTCGTGATCAACCTTGCTCTGATCCAAGATGATGTGGAGTGGAACTCCGTATGGCCGATCTTTCACGAAAGGAGAGGATCCCAACTAAGGACACGAAGAACACGAGGAGAAAAGGAGGGAAAACACAAGAAGAAGCACGAGAGAATCACTCAATCAACAAGAATAGATCACACATGTGCTAGATCGATGAACACAAAGGTGAGATACAAGATCCAAGTCCAACAAAGGACGATACAAACGGTAACCGGTCCTTCTCCTAGAGGAGGTTTTGAGGGGGGTCTTCTCCGTGAGGAGGTCTTGAATCCAACGTGGATCTTCTCCGTAGAGGGGCCGCGGTCTCTCTCATGGAGTAGATCTGTATGGATGAGCAAAGCTCTATCTCTAATATGAGCTAAACCTATGCTAACCCTCAAATGGAGGAGGAGGGGGTCTATATATAGTGCTAAGCCACGAAGGGGTAAGTGAGGGGCGAAAGGGTACATGGGCTTCGGCCCAAGTCACGCACGCAGGCGGGGTCCGGATGATCCGGATGGTGGCCCGGATGATCTGGGTCTCGGGGGTCCGGATGATCCGGGTGTCTGTCCGGATGATCCGGCTTCGTCGAGCAGGCTTCGGGTGTCTTCGGGCACATTAGCCGGATTGTCCGGGTGGTCATCCGGATCGTCCGGGCTCGGTCCGGATCGTCCGGCTGGGGGTCCGGATGATCCGGGCAAGTCCTGTCTTGTCCGTTCTTCTTCTTCCTTCTCCTCTTCCATGCTTGGCCTTGGTCCTTGGATCCTCCATGGTCATCTCGGACGTACCTGGGTATATGCAAGGTCCATGCATGAGGTAGTAGCCATGTCTCATATGTGGAAAGTGTCGGTTCGAAGAGGAGTGAGTTCACCTTATGTCCAATGGCGTATGGTCGAGGTCTCATCGTGTGTCCTTTTGGGGCTTGGGGAGTAGTCGGAGTGTACATGGGGATGATCGTGGGATGCACCGCATCAGGCTATACTTATGTATTTCGAAATTACATGGGGCTGACCCAATAATAAGGTGACGCAGCACCTAGAATAGCCTATGGACGTATATTATGAAGTGGCATCTTGTATATTTCGTCCAAGGCTTCATGCACTCATTATGGTGGCTTCAAAGTCCTGAAATCATCACTTGTAACCCCGTTCTTGTTCCCCTCGCGCATGCCATCATCTCCATTCTTGGTCTTGCTCCAGTGTTCATCCCTCTTATCCATGACATGCCCTTCATTTGTAAGAAAAACAAATGTATCCAATTTAGGAAGCATCATATTCTCATGAACATTAGAATCATTACCAAGAAACGAAAGTACCTGATAATTTAATTGGCGTGCGCGAGCTGTAGTAATTGGTCCATTATGTATAGCAGCAGGGGCTGTGGGTGTAACAATGGTATTGATGTCCTCATCATCCTCCCCTTCTTGAAATGAAGTCGTCCTCGACGGAACCTCATCTTCCTCACCCAAATAAGGCTTCAAATCTACAATGTTAAAAGTGGGACTAACCCCAAAATCTGCAGGCAGCTCAAGTTCATATGCATTATCATTTATTTTCTCTAACACCTTAAAAGGACCATCCGCACGTGGCATTAGCTTTGATTTGCGCAAATAAGGAAATCTATCCTTACGCAAATGTAACCAAACAAGATCTCCTGGTGCAAACACAACATGTTTTCGACCCTTATCTCCAGCAAGTTTATATTTAGCATTCATACGCTCAATGTTTTCCTTAGTTAACTCATGCATTTTTAAAATCAATTCAGCACGTTGTTTAGCATCAAATTAACCTTCTCCGAAGATGGAAGCGGCAACAAATCAATAGGTGCACGAGGTAGGAAACCATACACAATTTCAAAAGGGCACATCTTAGTAGTAGAATGCAATGAATGATTATAAGCAAATTCAATATGAGGCAAGCATTCTTCTCACATTTTCTTGTTATTCTTCAAAAAAGCCCTAAGCATGGTAGACAATGTTCTATTGACTACTTCAGTTTGTCCATCAGTTTGGGGATGACATGTAGTACTAAAAAGCAGTTTAGTCCCCAACTTAGCCCATAAACATCTCCAAAAGTGGCTAAGAAATTTAGTATCACGATCTGAAACAATAGTATTTGGCACACCATGCAAGCGAATAATTTCACGAAAGAACAAATCAGCAACATTAACAGCATCATCGCTTTTATGACATGGTATAAAGTGTGCCATTTTCGATAATCTATCCACGACAACAAATATGACATGGTAAACCTAAAACAAAGTTCATAGATATATCCCCCCAAGGAACACTAGGTATAGGGAAAGGCATATATAAACCATGAGGATTGAGTCGTGACTTAGATTTTTGACATGTAGTGGAGCGAGCAACAAAACACTCAACATCCTGTCTCATCTTTGGCCAAAAGAAATGTGTAGCATGTACGTCCTCCATCTTCTTCACGCCAAAGTGTCCCATTAATCCTCCTCCATGCGCCTCCTGCAACAACAAAAGACGAACGGAGCTAGCTGGAATGCATAGCTAGTTAGCACGGAACACAAATCCATCATTAACGATGAACTTGTTCCACGTTCTTCCTTCTTTACAATTCTGCATTACATCTTTAAAATCAGCATCATGCACATATTGATCTTTGATGGTCTCCAAACCAAATATTTTGAAGTCAAGTTGTGAAAGCATAGTATAGCGACGAGACAATGCATCAGCAATAACATTTTCTTTACCCTTCTTGTGTTTAATGACATAAGGGAAAGTCTCAATGAATTCAACTCATTTAGCATGTCTACGATTCAGTTTAGCTTGACTTTTAATATGTTTCAAAGATTCATGATCAGAGTGTATAACAAATTCTTTGGGCCATAAATAATGTTGCCATGTTTCTAAATTCCGAACAGGG
The DNA here is from genome assembly GCF_018294505.1 of Triticum aestivum. Classification (NCBI taxonomy): domain Eukaryota; kingdom Viridiplantae; phylum Streptophyta; class Magnoliopsida; order Poales; family Poaceae; genus Triticum; species Triticum aestivum. Next base: position 235,384,246 of record NC_057811.1, on the reverse strand, counting down.
GCATATAATTCTTTATCATAAGTAGAATAATTCAGACTAGGCCCACTCAATTTTTCAGAAAAGTATGCAACAGGTTTGCCATCTTGTAATAACACACCTCCTAATCCAATTCCACTACCATCACATTCAAGCTCAAAAGTCTTATTAAAATCAGGAAGTTGGAGTAAAGGAGCATGTGTCAACTTATCTTTCAATACCGTGAAGGCTTCTTCCTATGCGGTACCCCAAACAAAAGGCACATCCTTCTTTGTAAGCTCATTGAGAGGTGCAGCAATGGTGCTAAAATCTCTCACAAAACGCCTATAGAAACCAGCGAGTCCAAGAAAACTCCTCACTTGTGTGACCGTTTTGGGCTGCGGCCAACTCTCAATAGCTTTAATCTTGGCTTTATCAACTTCAATTCCCTATGGAGTAACAACATAGCCAAGAAAAGATACTCGGTCGGTGCAAAAGGTGCACTTCCCAAAGTTACCAAACAAACGTGCATCACGTAGAGCAATAAAAACAACACGTAAATGTTCCAAATGTTCTTCCAAAGATTTGCTATAAATTGGTATATCATCAAAATAGGCTACCACAAATCGTCCAATGAAAGCACGTAAAACTTCGTTCATTAGTCTCATGAAAGTACTAGGTGCATTAGTTAACCCAAAAGGCATGAGTAACCACTCATATAAACCAAACTTAGTTTTAAATGTTGTTTTCCATTCATCTCCCAATTTCATACGAATTTGATGGTATCCACTACGCAAATCAACTTTGGAGAATATTGTAGAGCCACTCAATTCATCAAGCATATCATCTAGCCTAGGAATAGGATGACGATAACGAATAGTAATATTATTAATGCCTCTACAATCAACACACATAAGCGACGTACCATCCTTTTTAGGCACTAGTATAATAGTAACAGCACAAGGACTAAGAGATTCGCGTATATAACCTTTGTCGAGCAGCTCCTGTACTTGACGCATAATCTCCTTCGTCTCCTCTGGATTGGTACGGTACGGTGCACGGTTGGGTAGCGATGCACCGGGAATTAAGTCAATTTGATGCTCAATCCCTCGAATAGGTGGTAATCCCGGTGGCACGTCTTGTGGGAAGACGTCAGCGAACTCCTGCAAAATGTTAGTGACAGCAGGGGGCAAAGAGGAAGGCATGTCCTCGAATGAAAATAATGCCTCTTTGCACACAAAAGCATAGCAAACAGATTTGTTGAAATCTAGCTCATCAATATCAGATTTGGTGGCAAGTAAACATGCACTTTTCAATTTAATTTCAGAAGCAACACTAGATGGTTTATTATTAGGCTTCATGTGTTGCTCAAATTCTTTTGCCACAATCTGATTTTCACTCTTATATTTCTCCTGTTTTGCTTTGTTAGCTCTATTACTATCATCTTTCATGTGTTGTTCAGTCATCATTTGCTGAAATTTATCAAGTAACTCCGTTTTCGTCATGTTCTCCCAGTCAGTCTCATCGACTTGTGATCCTGTCATGGTTAGCAGCAATAGAAACACACAAGAATATGATCCTACAGACTACTAGAAAATGGTGGTGGTGGGTGTCACAAATCCGTCAAGCAAATCTCAAAGTCTTACCAGTTCTTACCCAGCAGCAGGCGGTGATCAGCAACCGTTGTAGTCAAAACTCTCAAAGCCTGGTGATAGAGGCAAAGGTGTCCCGTCTTTCGATGAGATGATGAATATCGCTTTGATGGAAGTCGACTTTGACGATCCGACTACGAACGTGCGAGGACGTCGCGCCTTAGCAATCGCTAAACCAACTCCGAGAGGTTATCGACCACGCCGGAGCACGATCAACCTGACCACGAGGGTCTGTTTCTTGCGAGCAAACGAAGAACAAGCAAGAAACTGAGATTGCAATCTGGATATTGCGAATATAAGATGAAAGCTTTATTGATCAAGGTGGAGTTCTGTGACGCCTTTGTCTGGTCGCTGAACACAAACGAAGTACGCGAAGTTGCAGCTATGGTGAACTTTTAATCTAAACAAAACCCAAAGTCTAAACGACGCCCTAAGGGCTGTATATATGGAGGAAGAGGGGGGAATTTCGTGGCCCTTGAGGAAGGGGTCCGAAACCAACCCTATCTCTTGTTTCCCCACACATACGGACTCTAAAAACAGCCTATACTTATGTATTTCGAAATTACATGGGCCTGGCCCAATAATAAGGTGACGCAACACCTAGAATAGCCTCTGGACGAAAGTTATGAAGTAGCATCTTGTATATTTCGTCCAAGGCTTCATGCACGCATTATGGTGGCTTCAACGTCCTGAAATCATCACTTGTAACTCCGTTCTTGTTCCCCATGCGCATGCCATCATCTCCATGCTTGTTCTTGCTCCAACGTTCATCCTTCTCAAAGCTAGGCCCTTCATTTGTAAGCAAAACAAGTGTATCAATTTAGGCAGCATCATATTCTCATGAACATTAGAATCATTACCAAGAAACGAAAGTACCTGGTAATTTAATTGGCGTGCGTGAGCTCTAGTAATTGGTCCAGTATGTATAGCAGCAGGGCCTGTGGGTGTAACAATGGTATTGATGTCCTCATCATCCTCCCCTTCTTGAAATGAAGTCGTCCTCGACGGAAGCTCATCTTCCTCACCCAAATAAGGCTTCAAATCTACAATGTTAAAAGTGGGACTAACCCCAAAATCTGCAGGCAGCTCAAGTTTATATGCATTATCATTTATTTTCTCTAACACCTTAAAAGGACCATCAGCACGTGGCATTAGCTTTGATTTACGCAAATCAGGAAATCTATCCTTACGCAAATGTAACCAAACAAGATCTCCAGGTGCAAACACAACATGTTTTCTACCCTTATCTCCAGCAAGTTTATATTTAGCATTCATACGCTCAATGTTTTCCTTAGTTAACTCATGCATTTTTAAGATCAATTCAGCACGTTGTTTAGCATCAAAATTAACCTTCTCCGAAGATGGAAGAGGCAACAAATCAATAGGTGCACGAGGCAGGAAACCATACACAATTTCAAAAGGGCACATCTTAGTAGTAGAATGCAATGAACGATTATAAGCAAACTCAATATGAGGCAAGCATTCTTCCCACATTTTCTTATTATTCTTCAAAACAGCCCTAAGCATAGTTGACAATGTTCTATTGACTACTTCAGTTTGTCCATCAGTTTGGGGGTGACAAGTAGTACTAAAAAGCAGTTTAGTCCCCAACTTAGCCCATAAACATCTCCAAAAGTGGCTAAGAAATTTAGTATCACGATCTGAAACAATAGTATTTGGCACACCATGCAAGCGAATAATTTCACGAAAGAACAAATCAGCAACATTAACAGCATCATCGCTTTTATGACATGGTATAAAGTGTGCCATTTTCGAGAATCTATCCACGACAACAAATATGCTATCCCTCCCCTTCTTTGTTCGAGGTGAACCTAACACAAAGTCCATAGATATATCCTCCCAAGGAACACTAGGTACGGGCAAAGGCATATATAAACCATGAGGATTGAGTCGTGACTTAGCTTTTTGACATGTAGTGCAGCGAGCAACAAAACGCTCAACATCCCGTCTCATCTTTGGCCAAAAGAAATGTGTAGCAAGTACGTCCTCCGTCTTCTTCACGCCAAAGTGTCCCATTAATCCTCCTCCATGCGCCTCCTGCAACAACAAAAGACGAAGAGAGCTAGCTGGAATGCATAGCTTGTTAGCACGGAACACAAATCCATCATTAACGACAAACTTGTTCCAGGTTCTTCCTTCTTTACAATTCTGCAATACATCTTTAAAATCAGCATCATGCACATATTGATCTTTGATGGTCTCCAAACCAAATATTTTTAAGTCAAGTTGTGAATGCATAGTATAGCGACGAGACAATGCATCAGCAATAACATTTTCTTTACCCTTCTTGTGTTTAATGACATAAGGGAAAGTTTCAATGAATTCAACCCATTTAGCATGTCTACGATTCAGTTTAGCTTGACTTTTAATATGTTTCAAAGATTCATGATCAGAATGTATAACAAATTCTTTGGGCCATAAATAATGTTGCCATGTTTCTAAAGTCCGAACAAGAGCATATAGTTCTTTATCATAAGTAGAATAATTCAGACTAGGCCCACTCAATTTTTCAGAAAAGTATGCAACAGGTTTGCCATCTTGTAATGACACACCTCCTAATCCAATTCCACTAGCATCACATTCAAGCTCAAAAGTCTTATTAAAATCAGGAAGTTGGAGTAAAGGAGCATGTGTCAACTTATCTTTCAATACCGTGAAGGCTTCTTCCTGTGCGGTACCCCAAACAAAAGGCACATCCTTCTTTGTAAGCTCGTTGAGAGGTGCAGCAATGGTGCTAAAATCTCTCGCAAAACGCCTATAGAAACCAGCGAGTCCAAGAAAACTCCGCACTTGTGTGACCGTTTTGGGCTGCGGCCAACTCTCAATAGCTTCAATCTTGGCTTTATCAACTTCAATTCCCTGTGGAGTAACAACATAGCCAAGAAAAGATACTCGGTCGGTGCAAAAGGTGCACTTCCCAAGGTTACCAAACAAACGTGCATCACGTAGAACAATAAAAACAGCACGTAAATGTTCCAAATGTTCTTCCAAAGATTTGCTATAAATCAGTATATCATCAAAATAGACTACCACAAATCGTCCAATGAAAGCACGTAAAACTTCGTTCATTAGTCTCATGAAAGTACTAGGTGCATTAGTTAACCCAAAAGGCATGACTAACCACTCATATAAACCAAACTTAGTTTTAAATGCAGTTTTCCATTCATCTCCCAATTTCATACGAATTTGATGGTATCCACTACGCAAATCAACTTTGGAGAATATTGTAGAGCCACTCAATTCATCAAGCATATCATCTAGCCTAGGAATAGGATGACGATAACGAATAGTAATATTATTAATGCCTCTACAATCAACACACATACGCGACGTACCATCCTTTTTAGGCACTAGTATAATAGGAACATCACAAGGACTAAGAGATTCGCGTATATAACCTTTGTCGAGCAGCTCCTGTACTTGACGCATAATCTCCTTCGTCTCCTCTGGATTGGTACGGTATGGTGCACGGTTGGGTAGCGATGCACCGGGAATTAAGTCAATTTGATGCTCAATCCCTCGAATAGGTGGTAATCCCGGTGGCACGTCTTGTGGGAAGACGTCAGCGAACTCCTGCAAAATGTTAGTGACAGCAGGGGGCAAAGAGGAAGGCACGTCCTCGAATGAAAATAATGCCTCTTTGCACACAAAAGCATAGCAAACAGATTTGCTGAAATCTAGCTCATCAATATCAGATTTTGTGGCAAGTAAACATGCACTTTTCAATTTAATTTCAGAAACAACACTAGATGGTTTATTATTAGGTTTCATTTGTTGCGCAAATTCATTTGCCACAATCTGATTTTCACTCTTATTTTTCTCCTGTTTTGCTTTATTAGCTCTATTAATGTCATCTTTCAAAATGGAATCAGGAGTCATAGGAAGCAAAGTAATATTTTTATCCTTATGAACAAGAGTATACTGATTGTTTCTACCATGGTGTACAGAATTTTTATCAAATTGCCATGGTCTACCTAGTAATAAGGAACATGCTTGCATGGGTACCACATCACAATCAACATAATCAGCATATGTACAGATACTAAAATGCACACGAACGGTACGTGTTACCTTAACCTTGCCGCTGTTGTTGAACCATTGGATGTAGTAAGGATGTGGATGTGGTCTTGTGGTGAGAGATAGCTTCTCCACCATCTCCATGCTAGCCAAGTTGTTACAGCTCCCTCCATCGATGATGACGCGAACAGAACGTTCCTTCACAACTCCCTTTGTATGGAACAAATTATGCCTCTGATTTTGCTCTGCTTGTGTGACCTGCACACTCAAAACACGTTGAGCAACTAAACATTCATACCTGTCAGCGTCTTCAGGAGCCATGTATTGCGTCTCATTTTCAGAATCATCTCCACCATGTTCTTCACGTGTAATAAGAGCCAAAGTCTCCTCATCATAGTCACTAGCGGACTCATACCCACCATCCTCAGTAGCAATCATGACACGCTGAGATTTGCATTCTCTCGCAAAATGTCCTCTTCCCTTACAACGACGACAAATAATATCACTTGTGTGCCCTGTCGATGCCATGGAAGAAGAAGAGCTCTGCACAGGCCCGGCAGGTGTGCTCTTGGCAGAGAGTGGTGGTTGTGCCTGCTTTCTTGTATCACGGCTGGAGGTGGCACCTGATGGAGGTGATGGTGAAGTGGAAGTAGAAGATGCACGCGGTGTCCATGATGAAGGTCGACCTGCAGAAAAGTTAGTTCGCGCCAATGGTTGTCGATCCTGCACTTCACGTTCAGCCTTACAAGCAAGATGGAATAAACGAGTGATATTATTATAATCCTTATACTCTAGAATGGTCTGAATCTCTTTATTTAATCCACCCATAAAACGTGCAAGCATAGCTTCATTCTCCTCAACAATACCACATCTAATCATGCCAGTTTGTAATTCCTGATAATATTCTTCTACAGAATTTTTCCCTTGTCTTAAACGCTGCAATTTTTGAAGTAATTCACGTTGATAATATGGTGGAACCCAACGAGTACGCATAGCAGTTTTCAAAGCAGCCCAAGTAGCTGGAACAGGATATAATCTACAATGTTCAGACCACCAAACACATGCAAAGCTAGTGAAAGCACAAACAGCAGCAGGAACACGTCTCTCCTCAGGATATTGTAAACATGTAAATCGTTGTTCAGTTTCTAACTCCCAAGTAAGATATATATCAGGAACATATCTACCCTCAAATGGTGGAACATTCAATTTCAGTTTAGGGAGATGGTCATGATCTCGTACCTGAGGTGGTGGTGCCGGCCTACCGTTGCGAATATATACCTGAGGTCGACCTGCTGGTGGTGGTGCTGGTGGCTGCACGTAGTTCTGATTTTGATCAACCTCATCCTCATAATCGCCCGCATAATCGTCATCCTCCGCAGCCGCCGCAGGAGCAGGAGCCAAAGAAGCATCAACAGTAGGTGCAGCAGCACCCGAATTTTGACCAGTCTCAATTGGAACGCGTTGTGCCCGTCCCACTTGATTTGGAAGGCGGCGTTGGAGATGTGGTTGTTGTTGTTGTAGAGGTGCGACATGTGCAGCCGGTGGTGGTTGGGGAAGAGTCAAACGCACGATGTAGACTTATGTGGAGCTGGGGAGGCTTATAATATGGTAGCAAAATGGTAAGCAATAATCAATTCAGAGATGCAAAGTTGAATAAACGCTCAACGACGGTACTGTGCTGGTCCTAGGCTAGACCGTGCTAGAGACGCGAGCCTAGAACACTAACAAAATCACGGCGCTGCACGTAAACAAGGGAAAAGCACACTCTGGAAAAAAAAAATCGCTCTTTTTTTTTCGCTCTTTTTTTTGCGCTCTTTTTCTTTTTTTTTTGCAAAAAATCACTATAATGGCGAGTGTCTCAAAACTCTTCCCAGGTCAAACTGACAGGATGGGCACAAAATTTTTTTGACTATTTTTTTTTCGAAAATCAGGGCAGCGACGACAAAAAAGTGCGACAAAAAATCACTATGATGGCGAGTGTCTCAAAACACTACCCGGGGCCTAAAAATAGGATAGGGAAAAAATATTTTTGGTTGCCGAAATTTTGGCCTAAAAACTGCCCGGGGGTCTCCAGACTCTTTTTTTTTCCGAGACCTACTCAGGCAAGGAAACACGAAACGGAAAATATATGGATCTCTAAAACCAACCGAATATGAAAAGAACTCGGATTGGTGGTGGATATATGGCGGTAGGATATGGCAGCGGTGGTGGTATATGGTAGCGGTAGTGGTATATGGATACGGATCGGTGGTGGTATATGGATACGGATTGGTGGTGGTATATGGATACGGATTGGTGGTGGTATATAGATACGGATTCAGAGCGGTGGCGGATAAGCAATGGTGGTAGATGGCAAGGCGATGATGATGGTGCGGCGGCGGCGTGACAACTTATGACCAGAACTCGAAACTCTAAAAGACTAGACTCTAAGACCAGCAACTTGACACGACGATGCAACCGCAAATTCAACAAAGCAAAAACCCTAAAAAGATTATGCAAAGGCTCAGGTTGGTTCGGATATGATGAACCAACCCTAGGTCGTACAAGGCTCATGGGCCCAAGTGGAGGTGATGCAACACCTTTGGACTTGTAGTTTGACTCGGATTCTGGTGCAACGTCAGATTGTTTCGACCATAACTCAATGCTCCGGACGAATTTAAAGGTGAATCCAATTGGGTTGGAAAGAGCACGAAATCTAGTTTCCAACAAGAAAAGAATCACCCAATTCGGAGTCCGTATGAAAAAGTTGTTGGCGTTTTGAGTCAGGTATGTCTGTGCAGTCCGAATCTGAATCCAGAACGTGAGAGACTTGGACTCTATCTTCTCTTGGCCCAAAAGTGACGTGAGAGGACTTTTTGAACAGAACCTAAACTTCTCCTTTTGCCTTATCTTCATATGTGGATTGTACAAATGTCCCATACACCTGCAATTAGACAAAACACAAAAGTGTGTGAAGTATTTTTGTTCTGGATAACATAAATAGATTATTGAATAGTTTGCACTAGAAATCACCTGACAAATATGCATGTATGCAATATTTTTGGTCGTATCCAAGGTAGTCATGTCCTCATCATCCTCCCCTTCTTGAAAACAAAGCCGTCCTCGGCGTTGCTTAATCTGAAATGTGGCTAACAAAAGAGACAAGGTGTACATGTTGTATATGTATATGTCATCCATTTTTACTTCCCGTGGATTTTGCACACATGACACATGTATACATGAGTAACTTTCATAGTTAATAAAATATAAAGCCAAAATATTATCACAAGAAGTAGAAGGCATGAAAGTATTGCAACTCAGTTTGCACATATAAGTGAAGCTCTTATTCATATGAAAAGATGGACAATATTCATCATTAAACCATCCCAACATTGATGAACCATCACCAAGATTAGAGGTCATATCAAAATGATTAAACATTGGCACAATTATTTTCAAACATATTTGATCCAAATCTGATTTATTCCCTGATTCACTTGATTCTTTTGCATCGATAGTTAATTCAATGGGCTCACTCAAAATTGTTTGATCACATGGCAAAGTCAAATCATCAACATAGTCCTCTAAGGTAGCTGGTGTGATCAAAGTAGTGGGTAGCTCACCGCATGGTGCACTTAAATTGACAAGACATTCATCATACTCATGTGGAAGTGGAAGATTAGTACCTTTGTCATTACCTCTTATGATCAACTCAGATGAGGTAGGCACTCTCGGTGATGATGTGTCACATGGTGGAGGTGATGTAGTCCTCACAACAACGGATGTGGTCGTCATAATATGCTTAGTAGTTGAAAGGACAACCATATCAACTCTTGGAATGTGCATCTCGCGCTTGTTCTCCTTGTGCGCAACATGTCGTTTTATTTCCTGTTCAGCTTTGCAAGCAAGATGAAACAAATGGTCCATAGGATAACACTCTTCATGTATTAGTATCTCCTGAATGTCACGATTTAATCCTCCCCAAAATCTATCCATAAAATCTTCTTCACTTTCTTCTAAAGAGGAATGCAGCAAGGTAGTTTGTAAAGTATCATAATATTTCGTTACGGTGTCACTACCTTGTTTTAAATGTTGCAACTTTGTAATCATGTCACGAGTATAATAAGCGGGAACGAATGTATGTCGCATGGCAAGTTTCAAATCATCCCAAGTAGTAGGTATATCATTAGGGTGTAACGGACAATATTCACTCCACCAAACTACAGCATAACCAGTGAAAGAACCAACCGCAACCTTAACTTTTTTACGCACATCAAAATTATTGGAAGCAAATATATTATTTAGGTCAAACTCCCATTCAATATAAAGCAGGTCTAAAACGGCCATTAAATGGTGGTATAGAAACATTAACCTGATCATGTGCATTTGGATGCTTGTGCACCTCTCGTGACGGTTGTGGTATTTCCATAGGTGATGGCACATCTCCCACGATCGACAAACCCCATGAATTGACTCTAGATCCTGTCATGATTAGTAGAAACAAGAAACAAAATTCAAGAATAATGTTCCTATGAACTACTAGGATGTGGTGGTAAAGCGCTCACAGTAAAGCAAATATCAATATCTTACAAGTTCTTACCAAGCAGCAGGTGGTGACAGGCAACCAGCGGTGTCAAATAACTCCAAAGATTGAGTAAAGCGATTTCCAGGGGAACGTATGTATACACGGTGTAGAAATATGTGGAGCTGGGTTGGCTATATATGGTAGCAAAATATTAGCAATAATCAATTCAGAGATGCAATGTTGAATAAACGCTCAACGACGGTACTGTGCTGGTCCTAGGCTAGACCGGACTAGAGACGCGAGCCTAGAACACTAATGAGGTCACGGCGTAGCACAACTAGCATCAATTAAGGATACTAAGTAGCTCTGGACAGCAAGATATAAGTGAAGATCACAACGGCAGTAAAGATAATGATGAAAAACAACTGCCAAGCAGGATATACAACAACTCTCTCCAACTTTCCTCTTGAAAAGTTTGGGCCAATTTTCTGATATTTTTTTCAAAGAATGCTACTAACTCAAGCTTTCCAATGCAAAAAGAATCACTCAATTCCGAGTTGATATGAGGAGTGAAAGAATTCTGAAACTGGCTTGAAAAACTGGAATAAGCTGTGTCCGCGAACTTCGAAGGGCAAAAAGACCTATTTAGAAGATGATTTTGAGGTGACAAATATTGAACTAGTCTCTGCAACTATTTAGATGCGGCTCGTCGCTAGCTTTTATTTGAGTACTCGCGGAGTCAAAACGGACTTCGTATGAGGAAGTTATGCCTGTTTTACTAAACAGTGCACAAAACAGATTCCAATCCGAATTCAACTACGAGATCGAGTCTAGATAGATCCGAATTTTGTTTTTTTTTCTTCTCTTTTTTTTCCTCACACTTTTTTCTTTCTCTTTTTTTCTGACTTCTTTTTCTTTTTTTTTCTCTTTTTTTTTTCTCTATCTTTTTTTTCTCCCTCTTTCCAAGACAAACTAGATAAGATGCAGATTGGATCAAGTGAAGATGTGAACGACCTCAACTATGATTGTGACAATGAACTATGGGTAGCACGTGGTGGAATTTGATGGATGGTGTGGTGGACAGCAGAAGGGATAACGATGCAGCGGCGACGTGACTAATGTGAACAGAACTCGAAACTCTAAACGAACTAGACCCTAAGACCAGCAACTCGACACGACGATGCAACCGATAATTCAATAATGCAAACAATGAATAGAAAATTGCAAAGGCTCAGACTGGCTTGGACAAAAGGATGAATAGATCTAACTTTTTTGTGGCTTTTTCTTGGACAATAGGTAAGAAAATAAATCTAATCTAGGGGAAACTGGAAATTCTCACCGAGCAACCTGAAAACTGATACCACTTGATAGGGGCGAGGGTGTCCCGATCTTTCGATGAGATGATAACTATCGATTTGGTGGAGTCGACTTTGACGATCCGACTACAAACGTGCACGGCGTTGCGCCTTAGCAATCGCTAAACTAATCTCCTGAGGTTACTGACGATGCCGGAAGCACGATCAGCCTGACCACGAAGGTCTATTCCTGCAAGCAATCGAAGAACGAGCAAGAATATGATAAAGCAATCTGAATATTGCGAATATATATGAAGTATTGATAATGGTGGGGATCCGTAAGCGGTCTTGGTCTGGTCGTTGGACACAAACGAAGTACACGAAGTTGCAATGGCTAACTTTTAACTAAACAAATCCCAAGGAAAAAGCTACTAGATGGATCTACTTATATAGGAGCAAGGGGTGGCGGCCAAGGAGGTGGGAGGACGTCCCAAGGCAGCCTAAAACCAACCCTAGGTCGTACAAGGCTCATGGGCCCAAGTGGAGGTGATGCAACACCTTTGGACTTGTTGTTTGACTCGGATTCTGGTGCAACGTCAGATTGTTTAGACCATAACTCAATGCTCCGGACGAATTTAAAGGTGAATCCAATTGGGTTGGAAAGAGCACGAAATCTAGTTTCCAACAAAAAAAGAATCACCCAATTTGGAGTCTGTATGAAAAAGTTGTTGGCGTTTTGAGTCAGGTATGTCTGTGCAGTCCGAATCTGAATCCAGAACGTGAGAGACTTGGACTCTATCTTCTCTTGGCCCAAAAGTGACGTGAGAGGACTTTTTGAACAGAACCTAAACTTCTCCTTTTGCCTTATGTATGTGGATTGTACAAATGTCCCATACACCTGCAATTAGACAAAACACAAAAGTGTGTGAAGTATTTTTGTTCTGGATAACATAAATAGATTATTGAATAGTTTGCACTAGAAATCACCTGACAAATATGCATGTATGCAATATTTTTGGTCGTATCCAAGGTAGTCATGTCCTCATCATATATGGATACGGATTGGTGGTGGTATATGGATACGGATTCAGAGCGGCCGCGGATAAGCAGTGGTGGTAGGTGGCAGGGGCAATGATGATGGTGCGGTGGCGGCGTGACAACTTATGACCAGAACTTGAAACTCGAAATGACTAGACGCTAAGACCAGCAACTTGACACGACGATGCAACTGCAAATTCAACAAAGCAAAATACTGAAAAGACTATGCAATGGCTCAGATTGGTTCCGAAGGATGAACTAACCCTAATTTTTTCGCTTTTTAATGGACAATAGGTATGAAGAACATACTCGATCTAAACTACGAAAAACTATAAAATCTCACCGAGCAACCTGGAAATCTGATACCACATGATAGAGGCAAAGGTGTCCCGTCTTTCGATGAGATGGTGGCTATCGTTTTGGAGGAAGTCGATTTTGACGATCCGACTACGAACGTGTGAGGACGTCGCGCCTTAGAAATCGCTAAACCAACTCCGAGAGGTTATTGACCACGCCGGAGCACGATCAACCTGACCACGAAGGTCTGTTTCCTGCAGGCAAACGAAGAACAAGCAAGAAACTAAGATTGCAATCTGGATATTGCGAATGTAAGAGGAAAGCTTTATTGATCGAGTGGGGTTCTGTGACGCCTTTGTCTGGTCACTGAACACAAACGAAGTACGCGAAGTTGCAGCTATGGCGAACTTTAATCTAAACAAAACCCAAAGTCTAAACGGTGCCCTAAGGGCTGTATATATGGAGGAAGAGGGGGAAATTTCGTGGCCCTTGGGGAAGGGGTCCGAAACCAACCCTATCTCTTGTTTCCCCACACATACGGAATCTAAAAACAGCCTATACTTATGTATTTCGAAATTACATGGGGCTGACCCAATAATAAGGTGACGTAGCACCTAGAATTGCCTATGGACGAATATTATGAAGTGGCATCTTGTATATTTCGTCCAAGGCTTCATGCACTCATTATGGTGGCTTCAAAGTCCTGAAATCATCACTTGTAACTCCGTTCTTGCTCCCCTGCGCATGCCATCATCTCCATGCTTGGTCTTGCTCTAGTGCTCATCCCTCTTATCCATGACAGGCCCTTCATTTGTAAGCAAAACAAACATATCCAATTTAGGCAGCATCATATTCTCATGAACATTAGAATCATTACCAAGAAAGGAAAGTACCTGATAATTTAATTGGCGTGCGCGAGCTCTAGTAATTGGTCCAGTATGTATAGCAGCAGGGGTTGTGGGTGTAACAATGGTATTGATGTCCTCATCATGTTATCTCCACTCCAATAAATTGCCTTTAGTTGCATAATGAAAAGAATATTGCAGAAGAGCAAATAATGCATGGAAAATATGATATGCATATGTATGATCTATTTACATCCAAATTTAGGAAAATTGGGATGTTACACAATATCATCATCTTGATGGAACCATGTGTGTGGGGGGGGGGTGCATCATATTCCACCATGGCCATCGTTGTGTCCAAAGGAAGGACGAAGTCGTCGAGGATCGGCGCGTCTTCATATATGGGACCTAGCACCAAATGAGAAGACACAATAGAGGTAGAGGTTAAGTCGTTAGAGTTCAAAATGTCCTCACATGACCTATCAACTATCACACTCTCTCTATGTGGTGGTTCACTCACTCCCTCAAAGTAGGTGCACTCAAACTCACATATGGTGTAGTCACTCATCTCACTCAAGTGGTGGGGGTTGAGGCTCTCCTCACACTGGAATTGGGGCAACACATCATATATGGGTCTAGTGGTGAAGTCACTATCACTCTCAATATGGTGGCACAAGTCACTCAAGTCATCATACGTCGCCGTGGTCGAAGGGAAAATCCCATGCTCAACTATCTCGTTACCGTCGCCATGGATGAAGGCCGAAGATGGCACATCATCACTCTCGCCTCCAAAGATGGAAGCATCATCCTTGCTCGCCACCTTGTCGCTCGCCTCTAAAACTTGGTCCTTGAGAGTCTCCGAAGTCGTAGTCGTCGCCGCACTGTCTTCAAAAAGAGTCGTGGGAGACTCGGCATCATCAATGCCACAAAGAGGGGTGGCGGTGAAGTCGAACTTGGAAGCGTCATCTTGGAGCTCGTCAGGCTTGGACATCTTGGTGGTACTATCCTCATGCTCATTGTCATGGAGCTTGGTCGTCGAGAAGTGTGCTTGGGGTGGAGAAGCCATGTCCTTCATGAGTTCTTGTTCCGCCTTGAGAGCACCAATGTAGTTGTCATCAAGGGACTTGAAGTTCTCATGGAAGATAATCTTGGAGATGTCGTTGTTCAATCCCATCGTGAAGTGGAACTTCATCCAAATGGGGTCATCCACGCCGGCTCGTCGCAAGGCTTTCTTCATCTCCTTGAAGTACTTGTCGAGGGACTTGGATCCTTGGATGGTGTTCTCCAATTGGCGTTCAAGTTGTTCCGTGTAGGTGGAAGGAAAAAACTCTCGCCGCATAGCTTTCTTCGTCTTGGTCCAACTCATGTCGAAGTTTCTCGAAGGTGTGTGAAGCCACCATGTCGACGCGGAGTTGTGGAAGTTACTTGTGGCATACTTCACTTGATCTTCGGAAGGGACTTGATGTAGCTTGAGGTAGTCGTCCATCTTGCGCTCCCACTCGAGATACTCCTCGGGGTCTCGAGTCCCATAGAAAGGAAGCTCGTGGTCGCTGTCGAGGTCGTAGTAGCTCGTGGAAGTCGCGGACTTGAGCTTGGGGAGCTTCTCTTGAGCGTAGTCTTGATGTGCTTGTTGGCGAAGATACCGCATGTCCAAAGGCGAAGATGCCTTGAAGTCAATTGGCAAAGATGCCAAGGTAGATGGTGAGGTCGTTGAGCGGTTGTTGGTGTTGAGCTCTTGACCTTCACGTACTTGTCATTGATGGTGTCGATGCCGATGTGACCATGCCGGAGATGGTAGCTCGGAAGCATGTGCACTTGAGCGTCTTCTCAAAGATGAGGACGACCTCTTGTAGGACTTGATGAGGATTTTGATATCCTCCATCTGAGCTTGCATCTTGGCGTCGATGAAGTTTTTCGTGGCATCGAACTCGTCATTGTTGTTGTAGACCGAAGGAGGTGTGCTTTGCCTATCCATCACAAGACTCGAGCAAAGGTGAGTAGGAAATGAGATAAACAATACCAAGCTACCTTTTCCCAAAGTTGAGGATGTATCCCGTTTCACACAATGTGAAATGAAAGAATAGTGGAATTGGTACCGGACTTGCTCACTCACACCTACAAAGTAAAGCTTATCGAGTGGCTTGGTTAGGACAAGTGGCACAAAATTTTGATGCAAAATGTTAGCAAGAGTCAATAATGTTGAAAGAGATTCACAAATTCGCAAGTGAAACAAGTAGACCAATAGCAATGAATGGCACACAGAGACGCACACACGGATAGATAAATGGGGTCGTGCAACCAAGGAGTGAGCACAAAATGTGGAATCCACAGAAAACGCTCGTGTTGCACAACTCAAGAGAGACCCTAGCACGATTGCTCAATAGGCGGATACGTCACTTGTGCACAATCCACAGAAAACGCTCGTGTTGCACAACTCAAGAGAGACCCTAGCACGATTGCTCAATAGGCGGATACGTCACTTGTGCATAACCTATAAGATGCAAAATAAATAAACTTTCTATCCCAAGTATGCTATTATGTATGGTACCCGGTGTTTCGCACATGATGATCCAAGATGATCAATATGGTAGTATGATATGCAATGTGGCGATGCTATGGCTATTGCTTACAAGCTCTTTGTTTTCTCTTTGCTTATAATCTTATTCTTCTTCTTTTTTTTGTGTGGTCACTATGCGAAATGTACAAACCAGGATAGCAATTGTGTATATGCGGGAACAATCTGGTGACACAAGAGATGATATGATGATACCAAGATGATATGGTATGTATGCAATGGAAGGTGTGGATCAATGATCACTAAAGTGCACAAGTAACGTTGCCGGCAATACTCAATGGCTAGTCTCGATAGGCAGGTGACGCAAAATGGGCTAGGGGTTAACAATGCAATGGCAAGAATGAACGATAG
The DNA here is from genome assembly GCF_018294505.1 of Triticum aestivum. Lineage (NCBI taxonomy): Eukaryota > Viridiplantae > Streptophyta > Magnoliopsida > Poales > Poaceae > Triticum > Triticum aestivum. Next base: position 235,367,696 of record NC_057811.1, on the reverse strand, counting down.
AGGTGAAGGTGTCCCGGTGTTTCGATGAGATGGTGGCTATCGTTTTCTGTGGGAGTCGACCTTGACGATCCGACTACGAACGTGCGAGACGTCGCGCCTTAGCAATCGCTAAACCAACTTCCGAGGGGTTATTGACCATGCCGAAGCACGATCAACCTGACCATGAGGGTATGTTTCCCGTGAGCAAACGAAGAACAACCAAGAAACTGAGATTGCAATCTGGATATTGCGAATATAAGAGGAAAGCTTTATTAATGAAGGTGGGGTTATGTGACGCCTTTGTCTGGTCGTTGAACACCAATGAAGTATGCGAAATTGCAGCTATGGCGAACTTTTAATCTAAACAAAACCCAAAGTCTAAACGATGCCCTAAGGGCTGTATATATGGAGGAAGAGGGGGGAATTTCGTGGCCCTTGGAGGAGGGGTCCGAAACCTGCCCTAACTCTTGTTTCCCCACACATACGGACTCTAAAAACAACCTATACTTGACTATTTCAAAATTACATGGGCCTGGCCCAAAAATAAGGTGACGCAGCACCTATGATAGCCTCTGGACGAGATTTATGAAGTGGCATCTTGTATATTTCGTCCAAGGCTTCATGCACTCATTATGGTGGCTTCAAAGTCCTGAAATTATCACTTGTAACTCCGTTCTTGTTCCCCTTGCGCATGCCATCATCTCCATGCTTAATCTTGCCCCAATGTTCATCCCTCTTGTCCAAGCTAGGTCCTTCATTTGTAAGCAAGACAAATGTATCCAATTTAGGCAGCATCATATTCTCATGAACATTAGAATCATTACAAAGAAACGAAAGTACCTGATAATTTAATTGGCGTGCGCAAGCTCTAGTAATTGGTCCAGTATGTATAGCAGCAGGGGCTGTGTGTGTAACAATGGTATTGATGTCCTCATCATCCTCCCCTTCTTGAAATGAAGTCGTCCTCGACGGATGCTCATCTTCCTCACCCAAATAAGGCTTCAAATCTGCAATGTTAAAAGTGGGACTAACCCCCAAATCTGTAGGCAGCTCAAGTTTATATGTATTATCATTTATTTTCTCTAACACCTTAAAAGGACCATCAGCACGTGGCATTAGCTTTGATTTGCGCAAATCAAGAAATCTATCCTTACGCAAATATAACCAAACAAGATCTCCAGGTGCAAACACGACATGTTTTCTACCCTTATCTCCAGCAAGTTTATATTTAGCAGTCATACGCTCAATGTTTTCCTTAGTAAACTCATGCATTTTAAAAATCAATTCAGCACATTGTTTAGCATCAAAATTAGCCTTCTCCAAAGATGGAAGAGGCAACAAATCAATAGGTGCACGAGGTAGGAAACTGATGTAGGGTAGAACCCTAGGTGGCCGATCTTTCACGATTGGAGTGAATCCCACGAAGAACACGAAGAACACAGGGAAGAACGGAGAGAAATCACAAGGGGAAACACTCAAGAACAAGTCCAATCACACATACACTAGACAATCTGATGCGGAGCATCCCAAGGTCATCCCCATGGACCTACCTACGTCTCCCACGACACCACTTGGACCAATGACAAGAGCCCGAGCTAAGGCTATCGAAGATAAGGTGAACTCGCTCCTTTCCGAACTACCACTTTCGACACATGAGCCATGGCTACTACCTCAAACGGAAACACTATGTGTGCTTAGGTACTTGGAGGAAAGCCATGGTACATCTACATCCAACGGACAAGACGACAAGGCCACCGACTGCGAAGGACAAGAAGAAGAGCTACCGGAGAAAACTCCAGCCACTGGACGACCGGTCGGGACCGGACGTCCGGCGCCGGAAGGCCAACCTGCCCAAGTCCCAGACAACACAGGCTCCAGCGAGCGGACGTCCGGCCCGGACTGAACGACCGGCCACACTCTCCAGCGAGCGGACGACCGGAGTCACCGGACGTCCGGCACCACCTCAACAGAATGGAAATTAAAGAAAGTCCGAAGCCACCGGACGTCCGGCGCATCCTTCACAGAACGGAATTAGCGGAAGTCCGACGACTCCGAACGTCCGGTCCCCCTGTGAGCCACCGGACGACCGGTTCCCAGCGGATGTCCGGTGCATCCTTCACAGAACGAAATTAGCGGAAGTCCGACGACTCCGGACGTCCGGTCCCCCTGTGAGCCACCGGACGACCGGTTCCCAGCGGACGTCCGGTACCTGTCTGCGCACAGTGTTCGGGCCAGAGGCCCATGTACCCCTTCACTTCGCCCCCATTTGCACTATGACTATAAATAGGACACCCCCTCCTCCTAGTTAAGGTTAGCAAAGGATTAGCTCATGTTTGTGTGAGAGCTTTGCTCATCCACTTGGTTACCTTCTCCTCGGAGACGCGCCTCCACCGGAGAAGATCCTTCCAAGCGGATTCAAGACCCCCTCTTGGGTGGCCCCATCAAGACCTCCTCACGGAGAAGAACCAGTTACCTTTGTATCGTCCTTTGTTGGACTTGGATCTTGTATCTCACCTTTGTGTTCATCGATCTAGCGCATGTGTGATCTATTCTTGTTGGTTTAGTGTTTCCTCTTGTGTTTTCCCTTGTGTTTCCCCGTGTGTTCATCGTGTTCTTAGTTAGGATCCGCTCCTTTCGTGAAAGATCGGCCGTACGGAGTTCCACTCCACATCATCTTGGTATCATGAGACACGTTGATCACGATTTCGGAGCCCCCTCTCTTTGTTTTCTAGCTTGATTTTTTGTTTTCGTCCTAATCCAAAAATTGCCCCATGAAAATAGCCCCAATTTTTTTTGGGATTTGTTAGTGTGATAAAATTTTGTTGGATTTGATCCATAGATTTGCTTTGCCTCGACTGGATCTAGCTTTTTCCCAATTTTCTACACTTTCCATCCATGAATTTGTTCGAACGCCCAAAATCCCAAAATTTCGCCCAAAATCGCATCACGCACCTCGCGTTGACCCGACCCACCGGACGACCGTCAGCTACCGGACGTCCGGAGAACCTGGAATGACCGGACAGCCGCAACT